>NC_143524.1:46086940-46247655 GCF_031878675.1 Megascapheus bottae
ATACAAAATCAGCACAGGTTCGGGCTCCATCCATGAGCCATTCCTGTCTGGCCCTGAGCAGAGGTGTGGACAGATTCTGACTTCAGCAGACTTCCACCAAGCCCAATGTCTCCGGGGTCCAGGCTGGTCGCAGAGGTGATAATATGTTTTGCCCTTGCCCCCAAGGTCTGAAGAAAAGAAGGCACCCCCTCCCCCAACACTGGGTGTGCATCTTGAGCCAGCCTTCCCAAGGCAGCATGGCCCTGGGCAAGGCCCTGGCAAAGGCCCTGGCCTTGGTGCTAGGGGTGGAGAGTACTGGGCTGTAGGCCTGCAAGCCTCACCTAAAGAGCAGGCCACAGAACCACACGTGCTCAGGGTAATCAAGAAGCTCTCTCTGGAAGAGTAGAAAAGCTCTGCAAACAATGTCATGTTGGAGGAACCTGGAGGCCATCACTACACAGAAACACATGCAAGGTCCTGGGAGGACTAGGAGCTTGTCTCAGGCCTCACATGGAGTCAGGGCAGCAGCTGGGTGGGAAGGGCCCAGATAGGGTGTCAGAACTTTTTTTTAGCCGAGACCCTTCCTTCCTTTCTTTTTTTCCTTCCTTTCTCTTCCATTCTTCCCTTTTCCTCCTTCCTTCCCCTTCCTTCCATGCTTGCTTGCTTTCTTCTCCTTTTCCTTCCTTCCTTCTTTTCTTCTTTCTTTCTTTTTTCTTCCTTTCTCTTCATTCTTTCCCTTTTCCTTCCTTCCTTACGATTTTTTCCTTCCTTCTTTTCTTCTTTCTTTCTTCCCCTTACTTTCTCTTCCATTCTTCCCCCTTTTCTTCCTTCTTTCCTTCCTCCCTCCCTCCATCTTCCTCCTCCTCTTCTCTCTCTCTTTCTTTCTTTTCTTCCCTGCTTCCTTTTTCCTTTCTCTCTTCTTTGTTTTTGTACCAGTACTGGGGCTTGAATTCACTCAAGGCTAGTACTCTACCACTTGAGCCATACCTCTACCTCTGGCTGTGTGTGTGTGTGTGTGTGTGAGAGAGAGAGAGAGAGAGAGAGAGAGAGAGAGAGAGAGAGAGAGAGAGAGAGAGAGAGAGAGAGAGAGACAGAGAGAGAGAGACAGAGAGAGAGAGAGAGAGAGAGAGAGACAGAGAGAGAGAGAGAGAGAGAGGGAGAGGGAGAGAAAGAGAGTCAGGCAGGCAGACAGAGAGACAGAGACAGAGAGAGACAGAGAGACAGAGACAGAGAGACAGAGAAACAGAGAAAGAGAGAGAGAGGTTAATGGGGGATAAGACTCTCACAAATATTCCTCCACAGTCCTCAGATGTCAGCCTCCTGAATAGCTAAGGTTATAGGTGTGAGCCAGTGCCTAGTGCAGAGAGGCCAACTCTTTCCTTCCTTCCTTCCTTCCTTCCTTCCTTCCTTCCTTCCTTCCTTCTTTCTTTCTTTCTTTCTTCCTTCCTTTTTTTCTTTTGCCAGTCCTGGGGCTTGAACTCAGGGCCTTGGGCTTTCTCAAAGCTAGCATTCTACCACCTGAGCCACAGCACCACTTCAGGCTTTTTCTGTGTATGTGGTACCAAGGAATTGAAACTAGGGTTTTGTGCATGCTAGGCAAGCACGCTACCACTAGGCCATGCTCCTGGCCCTGCAAAGGCAATTTGTGAGTGCTTATTCTACTGCCAGTCAGCTTCAGAATATCACCGAGTACACGCACAAATGAATACCAAGACACACCTGTTAGAATGCTCACAGCAATACTATCCAAACAGTCCCACATGACAACACCCAAAGGCCACCACAGCCAGAAGGGAATAAACTGCTGTCTCTTCACTCAGGGACAGCCATCAGCAGTGAGAACCAACATTATGTCACAGCAGGATGGATGTGACTCATACATGCCACAAGCCAGATGGAACAAAAAGCTACGCAAATAAAAAAAATAAAATAAAAGTAATGCCAAAGGGATGGGCTTTGTACACTTTTCTCTGTTATATTTCAAAAGCAAGTTTTCACTACCAAAAAAAAACAACCCTCACAGCAGGCCCTCGACTCCTCCAGGGCCTTTGGTCCACACAGGCAGCATCCTGTCACCTAGACCACTGCCCTGGCCTTGTCCCCATCCTTGCTCTAGAGTTGCGAGGCTTAAGCAATAAAAACACACTTACCAAAGGCAGTATTTGGTGTTTACTGAAATGCCAGCTCACTGGAGTGTTCTATATTTGATATAACACAGCTATCCTCATTCTCCTGAAGGATCTTTCAGGCAAATCACATCCCTTCCTGCTTAAATCCTGTCCCAGCAACCCATCCATGGCACCGAGCCACGGTTTTCAAGACTCACTCAGTTTCCAGACACTTCCAAACTCCTCACACCTCTGACACAGAAAACTTGTAAACACTCTCATCCATCCATCCATTCATCTGTTCATTCATTCAGAGCTATTTACTGAGTGCTTCCTCAGCCCCACAGATCCACTAAGGGAGTCATCTCCACAGGTGCTTGTCCTCTGCCTTCGAGCTTGACCAATTCACCTTCACAATTCAGGTCAAGCCTCTCCCTCCACCTCTCCTCAGGGGACCCCTGGCCCCTCTTCACCCCAGCTGTATGAGAGGCTATCCTAGGGGCTTCCCTTTGTCTCAGTGCCCAGAATCCTGGTTTGTCATTGTCATTGCTTCTTTCCACACCTGTCTCCCTACCAGACTGTGATTCATCCTGGATGAAGGCCAGGTCTGACTCATCTCAGGGTCCCAAGTCCTTAAGAGGAGAGAGGAGCTGGCACCAGGAAAGGAGAAGCAACTAGAAGAACTCAGGGAAAGCAACCCTGGGGGTTTTTTAATGGCTCTGGTTTTAGTTTCTTTCTAGTTGCTCTCTGAAGAACCCAACTATCATCAGACCACATGTCTCAGCTGTTGTTTCAGAGTTTGCTCCCCAGCTACCTATAGGAGAGGGCCTGGGGTTGGTGAAGATCAGACTCACGGCAAAATCAGGCTGGTGGGAAAGCTCTGCCTCTGCCCCTCCCCTCCCTCAGTCTGTGAATGGACTGGAAAGTATCTGACAGTCCTCCACAGAGGGGACCCTGCCATAGCTCTCCTCCTCCCAGCTGCCCTGGGGCTCATGCTCTGGCGCCTGTAGCTGTGGGAGTCGGGAAGGCCAACAGCAGAGGTGAAACCCTATGCATTAATGGGGCCATGTTTACCCAGGCTGGTCCCATAAAATGCCTCAAGTGGAACTGAGCTAGGCTTGGAGCTCTGTGGCCTTGTTCGTTTCGGCTGCTGAACCTTGGAATGGACCACCTGGGTGGGCATCTTGTTCTCTAAATGCCTTGGAAAACTCCAGGAGGAAGCTCAGGTATGCCTTGAAGTCAAAGAATGGACCAGGATGGGTTGCAGGGCTTGGGATCCTGAGAGATCAACTTGTCCAGGCTTCTACCCCATGCAAGGGTCCTCTATAGGCTTCATTGTAGCCCCATATTTGGGCTGGTACCCTGTGCTGGTACCTATGGGTCTGACTCTACGACCTCTGCCTGGGTCACTATATACTTTGTGTCACATCTGTGGAGCTGCGAGGGAAGGATTCTAATCTCTCTGTCCTCCAGCTTGGCCCTTTCCTGGGCTTTTCTTTCTTTCTTCTGCTGTTGTTGCTCATGGGACTTGAACTTGGGGCTTGGGTGCTGCCCCTGAGCTCTTTTTGCTCAAATCTAGAGCTCCACCACTTTGCGCCACAGCACCACTTCTGGTTTTCTGATGGTTGATTGGAGTTAAGAGTCTCGTGGACTTCGCTTCCTGGGCTAGCTTTGACCTGTGATCCAGATATGTCAGCCTCCTGAGTGGCTAGGATTACAGGTGTGAGCCACCTACACCCAACGTAAGTTTTGCTTTTGTGCCCTGCCTTGTCCTGAACAACCAGGTGAAGACATCAGAATCATTATTACCCTTGAGGAGTCTCTGTCTTATTGGAAAAAAATCCAGGTCAGCAATGAATTGGATAATGTAGCCCAAATCCATCTATCCATCCATCCACTGTCTATCCATACATCCATTCACGTGTCCTTCTATCCACCTACCATTCATCCGTCCACCCTTTCGTCCATTCATTCACAACCATTTGTTGACATCAGTACCATCAACTCCTAGGCTACAACGTCATCAGTGAAGATTCTAGAATCACATGGCTTTGTGATGACCTTCGGTTTCTCTAACTCCCTAGACCCTACCAAGATAACACAAATGAACAGTTATAATGTGTGTGGCACTGAGGTGAATGTACCAGGAAGTGGATGAAGTCTGCAATTAAAGGCTTGTCCTGGTGTCTGTTTCTTCTCTGACAGAGATCCTAGCAGCATGTTCCCATGGTCACACACTGTTGTAAAGTGTGATGCAAAGTAATCTCCTTCACCCACAAATGATTGGATCACTGTTTTCATTCCAAATTGTCCTCCATCTTCCTTTCCTGTCAGGGGGTGTTGAGTGGCCAAGGCGTTTGGGGGAGATTTAGCTAAGAGATGTTGAGTTGAAGATCCTTTTACAGTGACTTGGGATTTGTGGTCACTCGAGTATGGTTACTATTAAAGGTCCCATCAGATGAACACCCCTACTGCCCACCGCAGTCACGTATTCAGATCATAGCGTAATATCTCTGGACATCTGAACTCACTTTAAAATGATCAGCTGTCGAGAATATAACTGATAAAGCTGGATGCCCATAGCCCACTCCTATAATCCTAGCTACTCAGGAGGTTGAGATCTGAGGACTGTGGCTCGAAGATAGCCTGGGCAGAAAAGTCTATGAGACTATTATCTCCAATTCATCAGCAAACGTCAGACATAGGGCCGGGAGTTTGGCCTAGTAAGTAGAGTGCTTGCCTAGCATGCACAAAGCCCTGGGTTTGATTCCTCAGTATCATATACACAGAAAAAGCTGGAAGTGGTGCTGTGGCTCAAGTGGTAGAGCGCTAGACTTGAGAAAGCTCAAGAATAGTGCCCAAGCCCTGAGTTCAAATCCCAGGACTGGCAAAAAAAAAAGGAAAAAGAAGAGAAAGGAGGAGGAGGAGGAGGAGAAAGAGAAGGAGGAGAAGGAAGAAGAGGAGAAAGAGGAGGAGGAAGAGGAGGAGGAGAAGGAAGAGGAAGAGGAGGAGGAAGAACAGGAGGAGGAGGAAGAGGAGGAGAGAATTGTGGTATTTGTTAAATTCTAATTTTTAAGTTAAAATTTTGCATTTGTGGGCCAAGAGTTTGGCCTAGTAGTACAGTGCCTGCCTAGCAAGCACACAGACCCAGGTTCCATTCCTCAGTACCACATACACAGAAAAAAGCCAGAAATGGTGCTGTGGCTCAAGTGGTTAGAGTGCTAGCCTTGAGAAAACCCAAGAACAGCACTCAGACCCTGAGCTCATGCCCCAGGACTGGCAAAAAAAAAAATTGCAATTGTGTATTTTTTCTCATTCTAAATATGTATTCACTTTTGTACTTTATTTTGTAATTTTTTATTTTATATTTTTTGTCTTGAAGTCTCCCAAATTATGAGTCTCAGAACGCACAAAACTAGATCCAAGCCTGCCTGATTCGCTAATGGCTGGAAATTTCTGGCTTGGTCCTCCTATCCTAGCCTGTTTCCTAGCTCCTCCTATTGTGGAATCCAAAGGTACCTTCCACTTTGCAGTTTCAGATGCTCCTTGCTCCACTAATAGTCACACTTCTAGAAACTTACCATAAGTTGAAAATGTATTTAACACACTCAGCTCAATGAACTGAGCAGACAGCGTTGGCAGCATGGAACTTCCCAGAGCATGAGCTGTTTATCCTCATGATGCCATAGCTCCCTGGAGCTGGGCCTTACCACCACTGCCCCCATTGTAGCGTAGAACTGAATCACCAGTCCAGAAAGAGATCAGCATTTAAAAGATGAAGAATGAAGCACGGTAGCTCTGCCTGTAGTCCCAGCTACTTGAGAGGTTGGAACAGGAGGATCATTTGAGCACACAAGTTTGAAACCAGTGTGGGCAACTTAGAAAGACCACATACAACCCACAAAATCAAGCAAGCAAGCAAGCAATTTGGTGCCCTTCTCTTATCTACAATCCCAGTACTCAGGAGCCTGAGATGTGAGAATACAAGTTTGGAGCCATCTCATGCAGACAAATCCTTGAGATTTTTGTCTCTGATTAACCAAAAAAAATCTGGAGGCCTGATTCAAAGAGCATCATGCCAGCCTTGAATAGAAAAGAGTAAGAAGTCTTGAGTTCAAGCCCTAGTGCTGCTTCCCCACCCAAGTTAAACTAAAACACCATTCAAAGGACAGTTCATTCCCATGCTATCATAAAGCTGAAAATCTAAGCTGAGTATAAACAGATATATGATAATGTGGAGAAGAGCAATCTGGTTACATTATAGTCCAGTTCCACCAACCAGAGAACCCTGGCTTAGAGGTGTTCTGGGGAAATGAGGCTAAAACACAGCATAGCTGGGTTCCTTCACTTTTTTTTTTTTTTTTTTTTGCCAATATTGGGCTTGAGCTCAGGGCCTGAGCACTGTCCTTGGACTTTCTCAAGGTTAGAGCTCTACCACTTGAGCCTCAGCACCATTTCTGGCTTTTTTCTATGTATGTGGTACCGAGGAATCAAACCCGGGTCTTCGTGCATGCTAGGCAAGTGCTCTACCACTAGGCCAAACTCCCAGCTGGGTTCCTTCACTTTCTGTGTGTGTCCATACTGGGACTTGAACTCAGGGTCTAGGCATTGTCCCTTAGCTTTTTCTGCTCAAGGCTGCAGCTCTATTACATGAGTCACAGCTCCACTTCTGGATTTTTCCTGGAAAAGTTAATTGGATATTTTCTCTCTTATCACTTAATTGGTGGGAAGAGTCAGATGTATCTGCCCAATCTGGTTTTGAACCATATTCTCAGATCTCAACTTCTTGAGTAGTTAAGATTATAGACATGAACCACCCTGAGTGTTCATTGCTTTTTTGTGTGTGTGCTGATCCTGGGCCTTGAACTCAGGACTTGCATGCTGTCCCTGAGCTTCTTTTTGCTCCATCCTAGCTTTTTTTTCCTAGTAGTTTATTAGAGATATGAATCTCATGGACTTTCTTGCCCTGGCTGGCTTTGAACTATGATTCTCAGATCTTGGCCTCCTGAATAACTAGGATTATTACACCACCACTTTGCCAGCTTGGTGATCTTACACTGAGCACTTCCCATCCTCAGAGGAGTCTCGGGGGCAGTCCTGATAATCAGTGAGCAGTTGGGGTTCCACGCCCCCTCACTTCTCTTCAACCAGAACCCGTTCCTTGTTGTTTTTGTTTTGCTTTATTATGTTTTTGCCAGTCCTGGGCTTGAACTCAGGGCCTGAGCACTGTCCTTGGGCTTTCTCAAAGCTAGTGCTCTACCACTTGGGCCACAGCACCACTTCCAGCCTTTCTATGTATGTGGTATGGTGGATTTGAACCTGGGTCTTCATGCATGCCAGGCAAGCACTTTACCACTAGTCCAAACTCCCAGGCCGAGAGCCCTTTCTTCTTTCCCCCTGAAATATTAGGTGAGGTTCTGCATACAAATTCACTTGGAAAATGTCATATAATCCTAAACACTGCACCCTAAATCCCTAATGTATTTCTTGTCTTCCATAGGTTCTGTAAAGCTCAGAGCCATACTCAAGTCTTGCACTTGGTAAGCAGAGAGAACTTTCCAGCAGGCTATTTCAATGCTGATTGTTTTGTTGTGTTTGGGGGGGTTTTGTTTGCTTTTTATTTTTGTTTTTTTCCCCCCATTCTGACTTTCCCTTCTCCCTTAAAAATCTGATTGTATTTTACCTACCTGAAGGCCATCTCCCTTCTGGAACTGATTGAAAGGCTTAACAAAAGCCACAATCTATTGAATGATACTCCTTCCTCACATGCATGTTCCCCAGAGCTCCCAGTCGGGAGGAGGGGCAGGGGGGGCAGGGAAGCTGTGCACCCTCCCCCCCCCCCCCCCCCCCCCGCACACACATTAGTGCCAGTTCTCACCCCAAGCTTACAGCAAGAGGGCAATAGACCAAGGAGATGGGAAAGGCTATCCTAGGTGGGAACCATCATTCATGGTACAGGAGCAGGAATTCATGCTTAGGTTTGAATTGTGGCCCCAAAGCCTGCTCTCCCAGTAGTTCCTCGGCTCCAGGGCTTCAAGTCCAGTGGGGTGGAACCTCTTAATTGGCTGAGCAGGAAGATGGGGGAAGGTGACGAAGCCTGCTTTACCTTGGCAGTGAGCCAAGTCCTGCCAACTGCCAGATCCCCGGTAACAGGGTGTTCCAGGCCTTTCTGCACCCCAGCTCGCCACGGGCCACACAGGCTGCTCAGGTGCTCACCCTGTGGAGTCCTTGAAGCCCTTTGCTTGTGGTTAGGAGCCTAAGACAGGAAGCTGGACATGCAAGTGAATTCAACTGTGGTCTATGGGAAAATTATGTATATGTATATTATGTACTTCTGTATAAAATATGTAAGTACTTCTGTCACATGCAGAGTACCCTGACTTTACCTAGACAAAATGAAACAATACCATCGCGGTGATGTACTGAGTGTTTGCCATATTAAAAAAAAAAAATGATCTATGAGCTGGGCACTGGTGGCTCACGCCTGTCCTGAAAAGCTAAGATCTGAGGATCACGATTCATGATTCAAAGCTAACTGAGGCAGCAAAGTCTGTGAGACACTAATCTCCAATTAACCAACAAAAACAGCAACAACCCCCTCCCTGAAAAAAAATAACTGGAAAATGGAGTTGTAGATCAAGTGGGAGAGCATCAGCCTTGAAAGAAAAAGCTAAGAGACAGTGCCCAGGCCCTGAGTTCAGGCTCTAGTAATATCACAAACACAGAGAGTCACACACACACACACACACACACACACACACACACACACACACACACACACACACTATACGTAATTCAAGTCCCTCCCTGAGCTTTCCTTTTTCTTTTTCCTTTTTAATTTTTTTTTTTTTTGGCCAGTTGTGGGGCTTGAACGCAGGGCCTGAGCACTGTCCTTGGACTTTTCTCAAGGCTAGAGCTTTACCCTTGGGCCACAGCACCACTTCCAGCTTTTATTTATGTATGTAGTGCCGAGGAATTGAACCCAGATCTTCATGCATGCTATGCAAGCACTCTACCACTAGGCCAAACTCCTGGCTCTCCTTTTTCATTTTTTAAAAAATATTTTTAGCCCATTGTCCATGCATTCATTCATGAGCAGTGAAGGGAAAGTGGAGGGACCAGGAGTGTGGGGTAGGGCAGAGGATTCTAGAGTCTAGACATCTAGATCCAGGGTGCCACTCAAATACCCAGTGCTACTGCCAGTACCTCAAATGAGGCACTGGGTCCAGAAATGTGGAGGAATGACAAGAAGCTAGGTCTCAGTGAACAGGAAGAAAGGATCACAAAGGCCCCTAGCATTTTGGAGCTTCTGCCCCCTGTGGCATCACAGTGAGCTGGTACTTCTCCAAGAAGCCCCTGCATCCCCAGGCACTTGGGAGATGAGTCTCTTTGGTCCATCTAGGAGACTCAGATTCTCCGGAAAGGGGAGGAATGCTGAGCTGGAAAGAGCATTCCTTCAAATGCTGCATGAAGACACCTTGAGTGAGTCCTAAGATTGTTCCGAGCCTCTGTATGTGTGTGTGCGTGTGCGTGCCTCTGTGTGTGTGTGTGTGTGTGTGTGTGAGAGAGAGAGAGAGAGGGGGGGGGACTATCTTATGGCATGCAAATAGTCCAATTCCATCAATTTCCCAAACCTTCCCCCGACAGGGTCTCCCTTCATATCCTGAATAGGATCTAGGGTTGGACGCCAACCACCTTATGCTCTGGTGGGTTTGAGGGAACAATCTCACTCTCAGGTGCTAACAGATGTTCAGGCTGAGTGGACACTGCTGGGTTAACCTGGTATCTCCTCCAGGCCCTGCCTCCCCAGGCCTTGCCCATTCCAGATCCGCCTCTGGAGGGGAAGATTAGTTGACTTCCTCTGCCAGCTGGGATGGGGAACAGAGGCTTCCCCAGGGCAGCTGAGTCTGCCATTGGGCTGCTTTTGGTCAGCATTGTTGAGACCCCTGGGTTGCAGCTCTTGGACAGAGGTGGGACCTCTGCCGCTCCTCTAGCTCTTCCCTCCCTTTTCTACTGTCTTCACTTTCATCCCTAGTACCATGCAGATGCTTCTGTTGGGGTAACCTGACCATAGCAGATAGCCAACTTCCTACGACAGTCCCTGAAAAATGATTCTTGAGTATCCATTTGGGTCCCTAAAGCCCCTCTCTCTTGCTTCAACTCCAAGCCTTCAATGGCTTCAGGTGTGAGTCACTGTCCCCATGGGGAGGGGACAATCCTTGAATGACAGGCTTATCCTTCCAGCTCCTGTCTCATCCATTTTGGGATAAGAGTGAGTTATAAAACTGATTTGGGGCCATTCTTTTTCCTTCCTGTACAGGCGTGAGATGTGGCACATCCATGACAGGCAATCTAGGGCCCCAGCTCCTAACACCATGAAGTTGTCCGTAAAGACTTCCAGACTCCTCTCATCTTAACACAAGGTGAGACAGGATTCTAGGAAGGAAACGGAAGAGCAGAGTGCAGCTAGCAGAACATTAGAGAGAAAAATCCCTCCCCTACCCTCCCCCATGGCAGGCTCCTGGAGACGGATATAAAACCAGGGATTGGAGGGATTCGTTTTTAATTAAAAAGCAATCGAGGTGCAGATATAAAGTATCATGACACTAATGGTCCAGGAAATCTGGACCTTTAAATCACAGCAATTCCTCCCCAGAGATCAGGTCTGGGACCCCAGGATTGGAGAGGGGGCTTGCCACGTGCCAAGCCAGGAAGCAGTGAAGGTAAGCAGCCTCAGGCTTGCCCACAAGCACAATGAATGTGGCATGGTACTAGCACTTCACAAATGGAAAACTGAGGCTTCCAGAAAGGTGGCACCTACAGGAAGCAGAACCAAAGCCGGAACCAGAAGCTGAGCTAGAAGGCCCTTTCCCTTAAATGAGTCTCTTAATCATCCCCTAAATAAACCAGGGCTGGGGAACAGGAACTTTGCTAGCGGCAACCCTCACCCCACCCCCAACCTTGAGACCAGGGCTGCTGGATTTGGTAGTAGATAGGGTAGGGCTCACACAGATGCAAGGACTGTCCTCTTAGGATCAGAGGACACTGGCCTAATCCCAACATGGTCCTCATCCCTCTAACAGCACAGCCTTTCGGCTGATCTTCCCTGCCTGGGATATTCCACTCAGAGGGGAGGCCTCCCTCCACTCTGGCCTGGGTTTTGACCCGAGCCTCAGTGGAGGCCCTTCTAGGCTCACATCCTAGGTCACTGTGCATCTCTTAGTCTGCTGTTCTACTGTGAAGGTCAAAGATGACCTGCAGGGCTGGGGAGAGGGGTGGGTGATGAATGGGGGAGGGAGACAGGAAGAATTGCAACCTCCCAAGGGAACACTGTAACACCACCCCCAACCTGGAGGATTCCTCCATGCCCCTTAACTTTCTAGATTTCCCTCCACAGGGCCGGTCTGAGCCAAAACCCAGACACTTCATTCATTCATTCATTCTCACAAGGATTTACTGCTTCCCTGGAATGCGCTACTCCTCTTTTATAAATCTTAAGATGTCTAAAAGCATGAAACCAGAGCTGGTGGGTCTCCCTGCTGCCACTGAAAGATTTGCTGCCAAACAACCATTGACCTCTTTGGCCACATCCATAGAGGTATGTTCTCAAATTCAGGGAGATGGTTTTTCTCATTCTACTCCATTCTGACTAGATTTCTAAAGAAGAGTGATCAGTGTGGGAACTAGATTCTAAGGAGATGACCAGGGAGTTCTGGAACCTAGACTATGTAGAGAATGTTGAAACTGTTGGCTCAGGCCAGGGCACTAGTTGCAAGCTTCTAAGGATAGCTCGGGATAAGGGACAGTCTCCCCACAGTCTTGCTGACTGTTAAACCCTAGTTCAGCGCCTGAGACACAAGGTGTTTATACCTTCCTCCCCAGTACTTCCACAGTAAGCTTTTGTGTTTGTGAACTCAGCCTCATGCATACTGAGCAAGCACTCTACCATTTGAGACACATCTCTCCAGCCCTTTATTTCGTGTTTGAGATATAGACTCACTGTCTTTGCCAGGTAGTAGCCTCAAACTCTCAATCCTCCTACCTCTGCCTCCTGAGTCACTGGGATGATGGCATAGTGGGCCACTTCTTCACAGTGAAGAAGATTTGGGTTGCTAGAGATTTTTGTTCATTTGTAGTATCCTCTGCCATTGCAGCTGTCACATACTGTGCTTTATCAGTCTTCATTAATTTTCACAATCCTGGGAGGTAAAACTTACAATTCATTTCCACAAATTCTGGCCTCAGATAATTCAACCATGTTTCCCGAAGTACCATAGCTGGCAAAAGCAGAGTAAGGAGTCAGTCTTATGTCTCTCTGGTTCCAAAGCCACTTATATCCCAAAGCACACTCATTTTTCTTCCTGTTCTGCCATGCAAACTGTCTTGTCTTTCTCAAGGGCCATAACAATCTCCCATGAGCCTTTGCCTGTGCCTCACTGGGCCTGAAAAGTTCCTCCTTCCATGGCTAAGAGAGGCAGCCTCCATTCTTGATCCTCTTCATCACTGCTTCCCATCCCTAATCCCCAACATTCTTGTTCCCTCTGTCTTTTCCCATATACAGTAGATGCTCTGAGTTTATCTAAGCCACCCATGATTGCATATAGTAGACACTTCATGTTCGAGTGAATGATAGATGATTGCCTCAGTAATGCCAGTCCTCAGTTCAACTCTCCCTGCTGCAGCCTTCTGCAAGATGAGCCAGCTAGTTCTGGACTTCTGCCCTCCCCCTGCCCCAGCGCTACACATTCAGCGCTGGCACCTGGCACCTTTCCCAATCCCAGCACTGGCACAGAGAACAGAAAAGAATGTGAAATGTCAGCCAACACTGGACTCTCAGCAAAACTCCAAGGTGACCAGACCTGACAGAAGAGGAAATTGAGGTGCAAGAAAGAAAGACCTTGGAGGCTGGGAATCCAAACACTAAGCACCAGTCCCTTGGATGTCTTGCCCAAAGTCAGGAGGCCAATGGGATGAAGAGGAGACTTGGGGTGGTCCAGAGGCCTGCCATGGCCTTAGGCTCCCTGCTCAAGGCAGCCACCGAGCTGCTGAGCTCAGGAGCCCTGCCTCTGGAGCCCTGGAGGGGTGAGCTGGGGTTTAAGGGGAGTTGCTGAGGCTTTTGCCTCCCGTTTCCCAGGGCAGAAGCCTGCTCCTCTGCTGGCTGGAGGAAAGACCCCTGGTGGGTGCTGAGTCAGGCCTGAGGTTCAAAGGCTGCTTGCAGCAGGCGCCAGCCCTCAGCTTCCGCCATAAATTTACAACCCCCCAAAAATCCCTGTTCTGGGGAGGCAGGCCTTCCCCCCTCCCCACCCCCTACTCCCACTCCCACCCCCGCACTGGCCCCACTACCCTACACAGTCGACAACTAGGTGGAAAGTCTGAGCCAGACACAGTGGTTCAGCCCTGCTGAGAAGAAGGTGGGCCTGACCTGGGGAAAGAGGACCTACCCACAGGGGCCTCCGGGTCTGGCAGAGGACAGTCAGCACCCACACCCACCCATGCACACACACACACACACACACACACACACACACACACACACACACACACACACACACTGGAAAGGTGGGAAGCAACAGTAGGGGGTCCTCAGGGTACAGTGAGCACAGGAGGGGCCTATGGAAAAACAAGAGGGACTCAGCTCTTGGAGAAGTGTCCTCTGTGCTGTGCAGATGGGGGCCCCTCTCTGTCTCCTTCGTCTTCCTCAGCTTTGGGGGCGGGAGGGGGTGTCTCTGAACCTGGTGTCAGTTCCTTTATTGGGTAGGTGATAGTTACGACCCTGAACGGGAGATGCAGGAAAGGGCTCTGGGGGAGGGAGGGAGGGGTCCCTGACACCAAAGCCGGAAGTAGAAGTTGAGGGAAAGGAAGTGCTTCAGGCCAGCGGCAGGCACCTGGTTCGTCAGGTAGAGCCATCTAGGTGGCAGGATGGTCACCTGCAGATGCATGGCATCCATGGCTCACCGAGGGAGAGTTGCAGGGGACACTGTGACAGCCTGACTCAAGCCATGTGTGCACCTGGCCTGGATTGGCCCTAACGCTTCAGGGCTGGTCCAGTCTACCTCATGGAGAGGGTAAATTGGGAGGGGAGGGACAGGGACAAGGACGGAAAGATGTGCTGCCAAGGGAACATAGGGAGAGGAATGCTGGGCAAGGAGACAGTATGCCCTAAGCCAGGGGTGCTTCACAGGTGTCTGGTAGAATTGGGGTGGGCAGGAGGAGGAAAAGAGCTGGAGCGGGGTCAGTGGGGCCAGGCCAGGGAGGATTTGTAGGTGGCCAGAAGGAAGTGGGCTTCCCCTTGGGATTCAAGGAAGGCTCAAGGATACCCCTCACACAGCTGGATGTGACAGAGCCATGCCTGTGGCTCACCCACCCACTCACCACAAAGAGCCACATGTCCCCAACCTGGGCAGCGACATCTATGATGGCCATGCCCAGATATAAGCCATCCTTGGTGATCTCTCCAAGGCCTCTTCTTCTCTAACCGAGAGTTTGCTTCCTGAAGTGTCTATTTAATGTGGACCTTTTTTTTTCTACGCATCATACTGAAGACAAAAATAAAAGAAACCCATGGACCAACAACTTTGACTTTCTCACTACTGCTTGGGGACCAAGTTTCCCAATAAGAAACAGTCACCACTCATAGAGCCTTGCAGCCCTGATGCTGCCTATCCAGCTCGAACTCTCAGTGTGGGCCTGGCCAGGGGGCCAACATACAGTGGGAGGGGCCGAAGCCTAGAGTTCATATAAATTAATCTAATTGGGCCCTATTATCACTTTGCTCTGAGCCTGCAAGTCTAATCTAGCGTTGAAGTAATTCATTGGGTGTGAAGTGTCCTGGAGCCAAGACTTCCCTCAGCTCACGGAACAAACCTCTCTACTCTTGGCCCAGACCCCAGGCCACTGCAGCCTGGCTCGTCAGAGGGGATGTGCAGGGTGCAGGGCGGGCAGGAGAGGCCTTAAAATAGCTTTTTGCCTTGGCTACATTTCCTTATTTTCCCAGAATGAGGCCCTAGCCATACCCCACACCCCCAAAACATGTATACTCAGTCACTGCAATACATATGACATATGGCCTCAAGGATGAAGAGGGCGGGGGAGGTCCGAGGAGATCTTGGAGATACTCAAATTGCTATGAGATTTTGGACAAGTCTTTTTTTTTCTCTCTCCATTCTGTGCCTCAGTTAGCCTTCCTGAAACTTCCTACTTTAGTAAGTATATAACATTACTTTAGTAAGTATATAACATTAAACATGTTATGAAAGCTCAGTGACATTCAAGTTTCTTCCCTGTGAAAGCAAATTCGATAATGCCCATTAGTATTGTTAGAAAGAATGAAAGAGAGGAGGGCTACACCTAGTATACAGTAAGCACTCCATAAATGCTCACACATGCTTACTGTGGGGTGAGGATGGAGCCCTCTGCAGCTGTAATTCTTGAGGCCTGGCACACCCTGTGGTTTTAATTTCAGAAATGTAGAAGGGAACTGGATGATGGGGTTCCCACGAAAGCTTTGTCTTCAACTCAGGGCACCTGAGAGCTGAGAGAATGCAAGTTGCCCAGAACAGTGTTGTTGTTATTCGATTTGCATAATTAATGGTGCAATTATTCATACTCTGATGTCGAGCTCATTAAGCAATCAGGCACCATGAACCTACTAGTTGAACCCAATCTGAGGGAGAGCCCTGGCCTTGGGGGCCCTGGGAGCCCTGGCCTGAGGGTAGAAACAGGATACTCATGCATAAAAGCAGTGTGCACCTATACTCCACCCCCCTCCCTGGGTCCTGGCCCCACAGAAGATTCCTTAGGGCCTATAGGGTTCAGGTGAGCTAAGGACTTCCTTTCCCTTTCTCTCACTCATCATGAAGCCTCAACCAGTCTTTGCAGGGCCCTGAGTCCTGGACTGGCACTAAACCCTGCTTATGAGCCACATGGCACTCTGATATACACATCCATTCATGGATGGACAAAATGGGAAATGACAAATCTCCTTAACAAGCACAAAAGTGGCTCCAAGGACTTCTACCCACTCATGTCTGCTCCCTAATTCAGAGATGATAGGATATAGTCTCTCCTCCTCCTCCTCCTTCTCCCCCTTCTCTTCCTCCTCCTTCTCCTCCTCCTCCTTCTCCTTCTCCTTCTTCTCCTTCTCCTTCTCCTCCTCTTCCTCCTCCTCCTCTTCTTCCTCCTCCTCCTCCTTTTCCTCCTCCTCCTCCTCCTCCTCCTCCTCCTTCTTCTCCTTGTCCTTCTTCTATTTTGCAGGGTGGGAGACATGGGGCTTGAAATCAGAGCCTGGCACTGTTCTTGAACCTTTTTGCTCAAGGCTGGTACTCTACCTCTTTGAGCCACAGCTCCACTTCCAGTTTTCCAGTGGTTAATTGGAGATAAGAATGGACTTTCCTGGGCTGGGAGTGTGTCTAGTAGTAGAGGGCTTGCCTAGCATGCATGAAGCCCCGGGTTCAATTCCTGGGTACCGCATACATAGAAAAAGTTGAAAGTGGTACTGTGGCTCAAATGGTAGAATGTTAGCCTTAAGAAAGCCCAAAGACAGGGCCCAGTCCCTGAGTTCAATCCCCAGGACTTGGGGGAAAAAGAGTCGACTTTCTTGCTTGAGCTGGCTTTGAACTTCAATCCTCAGTCTCCTGAATAGGTAGTAGTACAGGCATGAACCCCAGTGCCTGGCTTTAGGATAGGAGTTTTATATTTAAAGAAGTAGCTGGGGAAAATTGAGAGAACTCTTGACTGGGAGTTAGGAGTTCTGAGTGAGTCTTTCCTCTCAGGACATCAACTTCCTCTCTGAGCAATGGGTGAGCTCATGTCTCTCATTGGGTTGCCTTGCAGATCTGATGGGTCCTGTGACTCACAAACCACACAGTGGGCTTGGTGCATGCTAAGTGTACATAAAGATCTTCTGAGCTTGGTGCTGAGGCCCCATGTCTGTAATCCTAGCTACTCAGGAGGCTAAGATCTCAGGTTCATGCTTTAAAGCCAGGCAGGCAAGAAAGTCCATGAGACTGTTATCTTCAGTTAAACCAAGAAGTAGAAGCTTTGGGCTAAGGAAACACTGCCTTGATTTTCACCTAGAAAGAAACTCTCCCACAGAGCCAGATCATAAGATCCCAGCCTGTGTGATCTTTGTTGAGTCACCTCATCTAATTGGCTAATTATACTCATTTTCCCTCCTCTCCTTACCTGACTTTGCCTTGCTCATCACAATGTGGTTCTTTAGAAGCTCTTTCGAAGGAATAACATGGAACTTTCTTTGCTTGATAGCCGGGGCGGGCTATGGAGTTGGGAGGGGGGAGGATAGCTCTGCTCCCCTTTTTTCTCTTTCCTCAGCACCCAGGGCCAAAATCCAGGCCAAAATGTTAAAGCAGCATTCAGGTTGGGTTTTTTTTGGCAAAGCTATTTAAGCTGCAACCCACGGGACTATAGACCTGAGACCACCTGTCTGGCTAGGGATTGAAATGGAGTAGGCATGGATTTCTTCTCTGCCCTCCCTGAGGGATGTTATGGCTCTGAAAAAGTGCTAAAAAGCTCCCCCACTCAAGTCAGAGACTCTACCCAATCTTACTCTTGCCTTCCATCTTGAATTTTCTCCCTCTGTCTAGGTTCCTATCATTCACCACTTAGTTTCTTTCTCATCCGCCGTTATCACTGTGCAACTCGTTATAGCTCTGCAGGCCTCAATGTCTTCATCTATTAAATGGGCTGCTAAGCTGTCCTTTTCACAGAGCTGTGGCAATCACCTGTAAGAGTGCAGAAAGCCCTTGGGAAACAGTGACAAATGGCTGGGCAGTGGGGTGTTTTGTTTTGCTTTGTTGTTTAGTCTGTCTAACCCATGATCCTGGGAATCACAGGGCCCAGCTCTGCCTCATCTTTCCCTTAAAACACATTCTTTACATCACCTGATGGCTCTCAGCCAAGGCCTGGGCTGTATTTCTGCAGGGCATGGTACCAGGGACGCCACAGAGGCCGAGAAAGGACAATTCTATGCTGGAAAACATCAGCAGGAGACCCAAGAGCTCCCCCTCCCCCATGCTGTGTCCCAAAGCCCCTCCACGCATCAGGGGAGGCCACCTACAAAATGGTTGGAGTTCTTAAAGAACCTCTCAGAGTCTCCCATGCTCCCATGCTCTCTCCATGGAGACCCAGAGGTAAAGCAGAGGCCACAGGAGAAGAGCGTATAGGAACAAATAGGCTAGCTGAGGCTGATGGGAGCCTTGGTGACAGGCAAAGTTCACAGTCATCCCGAGTGTTTACCCACCTGTCCTGTGCTATGGTGTGAATATGGCCCCCAAGTTCTTAGGTTAGGAACTTCATTCCCATGAGCTCATCCCCCAGCCAAGCACTATCTTCTGCCTTGGCAGCCACCTCTTCTATTTTCACTATCACTCTCTCTTCTTAGGTGGCACTTTCAACCAGGGACAAGTTGATTTGAAAAGAGGAGAGGCCCCACCTTTGCCCTAAACTGAGACAATTCTGCATCTCACTTATCTCAGGCCCAGCGTGTCTGCGAGACCAGGGCAGGCCTTCGTGAGCCTACATCACAGCCCAGCAACTTCCCTCCAATTCTGGAGGAGAGATTCTGAGAGCATTCCAGTACAGTCCACATGCCAGCCCCATCCTGGGGAAGCCACTGCCCACAGAAGCTGCATGAAGACTCTGAGTGTGTAATCATTCACTTGATGTTCCCTGTCAACGTAAATCTCCTGCTGGAGACAAAAAGCTCCCTAAAGGCAAAGACCAGGTTTAATTGTTATGTCATTTTTATTTTGTAATATTTGAAGTAAGAGTTTCATGGACTTTCCTGCCCAAGCCGACTTCCAATATCCATCCTTAGATCTCAGCCTCCGGAGTAGCTAGCATTAAGGCATGAGCCACTGGTACCTTGTTCCATGTTTACTTTTGTTTGTCTCTATAATCCCAGGCCTGTGTAGAGTTGGAACTCAGTAAATATAGACAGAGGAAGTTCAGAGATTTGGGTGACATTAAAGAGGGAGGGCCACAAAGACATTGTCTCCCAGGCAAGGGCCAAGATGAGAGCCTAGGCACTAAAAGAAGACCAGGTGTAGATCTCAGGGAAACACTGACCCAGAGACAATGGCCTTAGCCTAAAGGCATGGGGAACCTGGAAGGGTTTCCAACACAGAGACATGGTCAAGTGTGTTTTGGAAAGACACCTATTGCCCTTTGGTAAGCAGAACAGACCATTCAAGCAACAGTCATGATCCAGGTAAGACTGGGCTTGGGTGGGGTTGCGAGCTGGGAGAACTAGATGGGGCAGAAAATGATTGGAGGTTTTCTGCTTCCGCACTTGGTACAGGGGAAGCAAGGGGAAGATGCCTAGATTCTTGGCTGGGCCCAAAATGGATAGTGAGGGCATTTACTGTCCTAGAGAAACTGGAAGATATGGGGGGAGGGAGAGGGAGGACACAGACTGGAGGGACCTATGGGACATCCATGGGTTAAGTGGAGACCTCTGTCCAACATAAAGCATGTCCAAGTGGGGGACAGAAATGTGAGAAGGAGCTGAGAATCTGAAGGAATGACCAAGTGTGGGTCTGCTCAGAACCCCATATAGCTTAGGCCTACAACAGAGTCCATGCTGGGTAAATGTGGATTGGCTGGATAGACAGACAAATGGATAAATGCAGAGGTGGACAAATGAGCAAACTTAAGGACCATGACCTGACAGACAAATCAGTCCGCTCTTTCCTGTAGAATCCTGGGCTTTCTCGTGGTGGGAACGGGGAACATTTCTTGCTGCTCAAAGCTTAACTTGGGTTTAAAACAGCCAGTGTAACAGTCACAGGTGATAGCTCATGCCCGTCACCCCACCAGTTGGGTGGTAGAAATTAGGAAGACTTCATGTGGAGGCCACTCCAAGCAAAAAGTTATCAAGACACCATCTAAACCAACAAGCCTATAATTCCAGCTATGTAGGAGAGGTAAGTGGGAGAATAGAGATCCAGGCCAGGCCCCAGGCACAGGAGATCTTACCTGAAAAATAACCGAAGAAAAAAAAACAAAAACAAAACAAAACAGAGCACCTACCAAGCAAGTAAAGGCCTGAGTTCAAACTCCAGTACCATAAAAAAGCAGGGGGTACACAGATACCACTGTACCATAACCATCACTGTGAGGAGAGTGAAGAGAGTGAGGAGGAAAGGGACAGAAATGAGGGTTGGCTGTACCAAGAGTCTCTTTCTCTTTAGTAATAATAGGCAACCATTATGTCCCTGGAACAGGAAAAGGAATGAGTCTACAGGAGATTCGACAGCACGAGGGATCAAATAGACCTGTTTGGAAGTTTAGGGTGTGATTCTAGATTCCCATCCAGAGCACTTGTGACTGAGCCTCTCCCTCTGTGGGTCTTTCTGCAGTGACCAAATAGTTAGAGACCTATCCTGTGGAATGGGGAGCTGGGCAAGCCATGGGACAAGCTCCCTAACCTGCACTGTATGGTAGCCCTTTACAGCTTGAGGGTAGATCACAGAGCCCAGTTCCCCTCCAGGCCCGGCATCCAGCAGGCACTACATGATATCAGTGGGTTTCTGGCCACACAGGCTGGCCTGAAGTGAGAGATCAGAGTTGAGGTGGAGGTTCCCAGATGAAGCCATGTGAAGCAGCTTGGGGCTAAAAGCAAGCTGATGAGCCTTCCTTGTACCTGGGGGAATGAGGGGGCCCTCAGGCTGGGGATAAGGACCGAGCTTTGAACCTCAATCTCAGATCTTAGCCTCTTCAGTGGCTAGGATTACAGGTGTGAGCCACCAGAGCCTGGTGTTAGGAAAAAATAATAAGTAATTATTCTCTATGTGAGTGGGGAGAGCTGGGCAAAGGAGAGGATATGGATTCCAGGAGTTACATTCAAGGACTGGTTCTGTGGCATGGCTCTGCTTTGGGGACTGGGGGGGTTGTCACCAGCAGGCACAGTGACACCACACCATTCCTGGCTGACGTGAGGAGTAAGGAAAGAGGCCTTCGCAGGGTGCAGAGCCCTGTGCACCTGAGCGGCAAGGCTGTGCCCTTCATGGGCCTTGCCTGGGAGTGAATATTTCAGAGATGAAACAGAGCCTGAGGAAGAGCCAGGAGGCCAGGCAGAGAGGTTGCAGGGCATGCTACGACTTGCCAGACTTCCCATGGGGATGGGGTGATGCTTAGCTCCTCGTGTCTCTGAGGCAGGTTGGTGGCGCCATCCCAGAGGCTGATCTGATTCTTTGTTCACCAGGAAACCAGCAGCCTCTCCCTGCAGCGCAGGGCTGGAAGGCAGTGATCAGAGGCTCTGCTGTTCACAACTGGCTGGCATGGGAAGAGGCACTCCGCCCAGAGACTGCTTGACCTGGGGAAATTGCCTTCTGAAGAAGCATCTGGATCCTTTCGCTGCATCAAGAAACCCTGACTAGATAGATTCCTATGGGAGTTGCCCAGAGAGAGAATGACCTCACTGCGTGGTGTGATGTTGGCAGGTGGGTGAGAGGGTGCCATGTTGGGGAGTCACCACCAAGCTGACACCCTCTCTTCCCCCAGGAATCCCACAATGCCCTGCTCCCCACCTTTCCCCAAACAGGATGGCTACAGTGGGATAGCCCAGCACTGTGTTCAGTGGAGTAGACCAGGAAGAAAAACACTCCACATATTCCCTACTAGAGGTGGAAGCCAGAAGCATGGATTCATTCTGATGAATCCTCTTTTTGCCCTGCCCTCCAATCACTTCTCTGTTTTTCTGCTGCAAATATTTGTAGCTTGTTACCAAGTCTGTCTTCTGTGGCAGCCTTGCCATCACTTACCTCTTGTCTCATGGCATCCAGCCCACTGACCACAGGACTCCTTAGAAAGTCTTGGTATTTTGGCCTGGCCTGATGCCAGACTATACGCCACCCAGCCACCCCACCAAGCCTGGCTCTTCCTACATTACGTGGGCATCCTCTTCACTGGCCCAGTGCCAGGTCTTCCCAGGTAGGTGCTTCAACTGGAGTGGTTGGGACTCTGTGTTCCCAGGCAAGCAGGCAGAGAGGGGAATTACCTCTCCTCCTCCTCCTCTTCCTCTTCCTCCTCCTCCTCCTCCTCCTCCTCATCCTCTTCCTCCTTCTCCTTCATGCTGATACTGGGACTTGAACTCAAGGCTTGGGTATTATGCCTTAAGTTTTTTCCCCTCAAAGCTAGCACTCTACTGCTTGAGCCACAGTTACACTTGCAGCGTCTTGGTAGTTAGAGATAATAGTCTCATGGACTTTACAGACTGAGCTGGCTTTAAATCATGATTGTCAGATCTCAGCCTCCTAAGTAGTTAGGATTACAGGTGTGAGCTACCCGTGCCTGGCTGGGAACCTCTCTTCTTGAGCCCTCTGCCTCAGGGCTGGCCAGCTGGTCTCCTGATAGCCCTGCACTTGCCTTGCTCAGACCAGCTCAGCGATGTTGTTTCCACAGCCTCTGCAGCCCTATAGCCTCTGGAGGGGCCCACTGAGTGGAGCCCCAGCCTTGGAGGCCCAGGAGTGCCCATCTAAGTCTCCACATCTCAGAGGTTCCCATTGAGTCACAGATGGTGAGTGTATGACAGCAGGAGGAAAGCAGTTAGGGACTGGGAACAGACTTGTGTGCTTGGGCCTTTAGGGATGAGGGCATTTGCCAAAGGTCTTGCTGATCAGGCTGAGCAGCCTGAGGAGGACAGGGCCAGGGAAAGGTTTCCACAAGGGCAAGTGATGGCTGGAGCTATGGATGAAAAAAGAACCTGGGTGAGGTAGAGGGAGACACATGCAGGCATGAGAATGACCCAGAATGCCGGAGACCTGAGAGAAAGCTGGAACCATGGTCCAGGGCAGGCAGATGGAGACAGACCATGAGGATGATGGGAAGGTGGTGAGCTAGTAAGGAATGCAGGAGGTAGGGACAGGTAATCTCTCTGTCTGGCACACTGGAAACTTTCCTGAGCAACTAACCCTATCTTTAATTCAGGCCAGCCACTCTCTCTTTGAACCTTAGTTTCTTTTCCTGTGGAATACCCCTGTGGTTTGTAAAGCAGATGCATTCCCTACTTCTAGGGGAAACGGAGCAGTGCTCACCCCCATGGCGCTCCCGTCTTCCTCCCAGTCGCTTACTGAGCCAAGCAGTACAGAAGTGCTCTGAGCCCAGGTGAGGGAGGACAGGTAGCCTCACCCAGGAGCTAAATGCACTGGGCTGCAGCGCCACCTACTGTTCACCTGGAAAATGCTTCCAGTTTGTGGAACCTTGCTGGAACTAAGTCCCAGTGGACTGAAACTTTACAAAGAACTTCTAATGGGGACTTCTAACCCCACATCTTACACACAGACACACACACACACACACACACACACAGAGCACATCCTCACTGCCTCTGCAGGTGGCTCATTGGAGTAGAATGTTTCTTTCTCAAAGGGACTCAGACCACAACAGAAGGAACACACTTGGGAGAAAGCACCATCCCTTTGCTTCGTACTAGAAAAGGGCATTCATTCATTGACCGCTTTCTGGCCCACATCCATCCTACAATTCCTATAGTCCTACCCTTTCTACCTGGGGAAATCTTTTCAACGCCTTTCCTGTGTTCTCACAAGGGCTAAGTTGACCTCATGCCAGGACAGCCTCTCCATTCACTGCCCTGCACGCCTGCACACCTCAGTGATCCTCCTGGAAAGCACGGATTTACGCGCTCTCTGCAGCCTCGTCGCTTGACTAGCTTGAGCTCAGCATTTCAGTGATAATACAATATCTGGAAACTCTCCAGATGTCATCCTCTTGGCTTTTGCATATGCTGCTCTTTATCCCTCCATCTTTCTTAAATGTCTCCAAAAAGAGTCCCCTGTGCCCTGGGTGGAGCGGGAAGCCCTCCGGGGCAAAGCCGGTCCTGGGTGTGTGGCAGCCTGGGCTGCGGGACCCGGGGGTTCTCCCGCGAGCCGCCCCGCCCACCACCAGGCCCTGCGCCTGCGCCCTGCGCGCGGTGGGCGGGGCTCCGAGGCGCCCTCGGGACCCCACCCAGTGACCAGTGAACACGGGAAGCAAAGCAGGGAAAGGCACATCCGAGCGACGTGGACACCTAGTGCCAGGGGCTCACGCCTCTAATCCTGGCTATTCAGTAGTCCACCCACAAACACTATGTAGGTGAGCATCACACGCAATCTCTGGGGGCCGCATCTTTGGTGCTCCTCCAAGACAGCAGTCATGTCAGCGGCGCTAGGTAAGAGTTCGGATCTCAGTTCTGTCACAGCTGGGGGGCTTCGGCCATCTGAGCCGCTAGCTGTCCAGGCACGCTGGAAGATCTTTCTAGCGTGTGAAGGAGACTATCCTGTCTGTCCCTCCTTGGGTCAGACGAGATGAGAGCTTTGGGAGACTGGAATTGTTGGGTGGCTTCATGACCTGGGGTGGCAGAGCCCCTCTAGGCCCTCCCCTGCGTTCTGGGTACACCCTGTGGATGTGTTTACAAGTTGGCAGTGAAGAATTCCAGTTCCGAAACCTGTTGTTCATTTAAAAATGGAAGTAGGCTAAAGATGGCAAGTTAAACTTGCCCTGTGGTCTTTCCTGAAACCAACTAAAAACAGCAGTAAAGAAATTTATCAAAATATTGGAAGCCAGACACAGCCAACAACAAGCTGGTAACTGTGCCTTAAACAGGCAATCTCAAAAGTGGAAAACCAGCCCAGTGAACACAGAACCAGCCCACATGCTTCTGGAACTTGTTGTACCTGGTACTTCTGGAATTGGGTGGGTGTCAAGGCTAAAAACAGGAAGATTGCTTAGAAACCTACTTAAAAAGAAGCAGCCTCCCAGGTAATTCCATCTTTCACTCTCCTGAAGAAGATATTAATACTGCAGGAGAGATAAGTGAATTTAGGTATTTGGAAGAGTTTTTTTCTTGATAGCACAACAGAAAAATATATAGATGCCCAAACTAGATCCATCTAATCATGTTCATAGGGCAGCAAATCTGTGATGCAGTGTCCCTTTTTTTGTTTGTTTTCTGATTTGATAGCAGTTCTGGGGCTTGAACTCGGGGCCTAGGTTCTGTACCTTAGCATTTTTTGCTCAAGGTTAGCACTCTACCACTTGAGCCACAGCTCTACTTCTGAGCTTTGGTGCCTAATGGAAGAAAAGAATCTCACAGACTTTTCTGCCTGGATTGACATTGAATCATATTCCTCAGATCTCAGTCTCCAGAGTAGCCAGGGTCACATGCATTATCCTGATGCTCAGGTAGTCTCCCATTCTTTTTTTTTTTCTTTTGCCAGTCCTGAGCTTGAGCTCAGGGCCTGAGCAGTGTCCTTGGACTTTCTCAAGGCTAGAGCTCTACCACTTGAGCCTCAGCACCACTTCTGGCTTTTTTTTCTATATACGTGGTACTGAGGAATTAACCCGGGTCTTCGTGCATGCTAGGCAAGCACTTTACTACTAGGCCAAACTCCCAGCCCCTAGTATCCCATTCTTAAATAAAAGTATATAAGAAAAGATTTGAGATGTCTCTAAGAAAAGCCAGAGATCAAAACAATAAGAGAAGACAGAAAAAAGGAACTTGGATAACAACTCTACAAAAAGCAGAAGATTTAAAAGAGAAAGTTATAATTAATGCCCTAAGAAATAAGATATTGTATTCATGTACAAGAATAGGATGCTAGGGCTGGGGGTGGCCTAGTGCTAGAGTGCTGGGTTTGATTCCTTAATATGACATACACAGAAAAAACAGGAAGTAGTTCTGTGGCTCAAGTAGTAGAGCACTAGCCTCAAGACACCATTTCAAAATCCCGAAGACCACAAGATCACAAATCTTAAAGGTAAAAGAAAAATAATCAAAGAAAGGACTAAAAAAATCAGAATGGGATTTCTCAACAACAGAACCAGAACCAGAACCAGAACTAGGAGACCATAAAGGAAATGCCTCCAACATTCTGAAAGAAATTATTCCCCAGGAATAATTCTGCAACCAGTTGAATGATTAGCAAATGGATGATGGGTGTACAGTAAAAAGCAATTGACCCTGACACACAGAGTAGACGCCTGGGAGGGGCCTTCAGAAATAAAATGAAACACCTTGAGATATCTTCTATTGTTACTGTAGGAAAAAGAATTGGAGATGAATTGGAGAATGCTGCATGGTTCCCTATTCAATCTAATTCTCTTAATCAAATTTGTGAAGTAGGTATGCTAAGAGCTGGAAAGACACCAAATATACACGTGGGTTGGTGGTAGGAGATGATGGGGAGGGATGTTATTTTTTATTACAAGGGTTGTAGTCTTTCTGAACTATATATATCTACAGTGAAAAATTTATTTTTAGCAGTACTATAATTTGAACTGCGGATCTTGCACTCATTAGGTTGATAAGTTGATGATCAACTTGAGTCATGCCTTCAGCCCTCTTTTTTTTTGTGGGGCTTAAACTCTGAGCCTGGGCTCTGACCCTGAGCTCTTCAGCTCAAGGCTAGCACTCTACCGTAAGCCACAGCACCACTTCCGGTTTCCTGGTGGTTAATTGGAAATAGGAGTCTCACAGACGCTTTTTTGTGCCCATGCTGGCTCAGATCTCAGATCTTCAGATCTCAGCCTCCTTAGCAGCTAGGATTACAGGTGTGAGCCATTGGTACCCGGCCTTGTTAGTTATTTTGGAGATGGAGTCTAATACACTTTTTTTTTTGTATTTTATTGCCAGGATAATGTGTAGGGGTTGCGGTTACATTCGTCAGGTTGTGGGTGCATTACTTCTCAAAACTTGAATCTAATAAGGTTTTCTTCCTGAGTTGGCTTTGAATGGCAGTCCTGTGGATTTCAGTCTCCTGAGTAGGTTGTAGCTAAGTAAACGAGTTCCTAAGCTAGGGCCAGTAGTAAAATGAGGATAATAATTTCCGGTTGATGTTCTACACTGACAGGGAGCAACACAACATCAGCAGGAGAGGAAGGAGTATAGTGGAGGAGGCTGTGGTTGCACAGCTGAATAGATAGAATACAATTCAGCTATTAAAACCAGACTCGAACCCAGCGCAGATGGCTCACACCTATAATCCTAGCTATTCAGGAGACTTAGACCTGAGGATTGTGGTTCAAAGGCAGCTCGAGCAGGAAAGTCCATGAGTCTCTTATCTCCAATTAATCACCTTCCCCCAAATAATGCTGTGGCTCAAGTGGTAGAGCGCTACCCCTGAGCTGAAAAAGCTCAGAGACAACTCCCAGGCCTTGAGTTCAAGGACAGGACCAGCAAAACAAAACCGAAAACCGATTAATATGCCATGACTCTGAGAAACCTTTTGTGTCCCTTCTTTGCAACTTCATGTGACAAGTCTTCTTCCACCTTATACCTCCTCATTACTGTGATGACTGTTTAGAAGATAGTTTGTTTAGTGTCATTTCACCTGCCAGGTTCCCAATCCCAAGGGCAATAAGTTCAACACTGAGAAACTGCCCATTTTGCCAAATGCCTGAATAGTCAATACCTATGGAGTCTTGGGCACATAGAGAATAATCCTTAAGGCTCGCCGATCAGATCTTCCTTCCTTTGAATCTCCCTATCCTTGTCTTTGGTATAATGCAAGTCCTAGATAAATGTTCACTGTGCTCAAGGCTAGAGCTCTGCCTTACCATTTGAGCCAAACCACTTCTGGCAATTTGATGGTCAATTAGAGATAAGAGTCTCACAGATTTTACTGTCCAGGCTTGCTTTGAACCGTGATCTGAGTAGCTAGGATTACAGGCAAGAGCCACCAGCATTCAATGAAATAGCATAACTCTTTAGAAAGATGGCAGGACTTCTTCACACACCAGTGGGATAGAAAGAATGGAGAATGACTGCTGGGTCTGGGAAGCATGACCTGGGAGTGGAGTAGGAGAGAAAGGATGTGATGGTGGGGTGTCATTGATGTCTTGAACATCTGGCTGTGGAGGGTGCCGGGAGGACTGACTGACCACAACAAGAGCAGAGAAGCCTATGTGGACTCATCCTTGGCTCGCCCCACCCAAGCCATTCTTCTTCACTAGCCTTGGTCTGGCCTCCAGGGTCCAGCTGTGCTGAGGCTCACATCTGGAGGGTTGTTTGAGCCAGATTCTTTTTACCTCTGGGACTGGGCGGGTAGGGTCTCAGGTTCAGCCAGATTGTGGAGTGGTCACCCTGCATGTGACACTATTAGATCATCTAGCCCAGAAGGTTCCCAAACTTTAGGTTTTAGGAACTGTTCATAAAAATAAAGATGACTAACAGCTGGATGTTGGTGGCTCAAGCCTGTAATCCTAGCTACTCAGGAGGCTGAGATCTGAGGATCATGGTTTGAAGCCAGTCCAGGCAGAACAACCTGAGAGATTTCATTTCCAAAATAAACTGCAAAAAGCAGGATGAGAGGTATAACTCAACTGGTAGCGTGCCAGCTAGAATAAAAAAAAAAAAAACTGAGTCACAGTAGGAGGCCCTGAGTTTAAGCCTTAAACAACAAAAAAAAAGGAAGAAAGGAAGGAAGGAGGAAAAGAAGGAGGAGGAGGAGGAGGAGAAGAAAGAGGAGGAGGAGAAGGAGGAGGAAGAGGAGGAGGAAGAGGAGGAGAAAGAGGAGGAGGAGGAGGAGAAAAAGGAGGAGGAGGAGGAGGAAGAGGAGAAGATGACAACCATGATGACGATGATGACAGAGGCTAGGTCCTGGTTTCCAGCCAGCCTTATTTTCTCTGTTTATAAACTCTGGGCCCCTGGTCATCACCCTCTACTGACCCTGAAAATGTCTCTCAAGTTCTTCCATACTGCTGTAAACTCTCCAGAGCACCGGGGCTAATGCTGGGCTGTAGGCAATCAAGTTATCTGTACAGAGAGGTCCCTGGAGAAACCAGCCAGGGCTCGGGCAGCTTGGCAGGAGGACAACTTGGGATGGCTGGCCTCCTGCAAGATGCTAGAGCTGCTGTGATGGAGGGCTTCAGCCATCCAATGACTCCTTAGGGCTGCTGTCACCAAAGCCAAGCTAGACACCCAGCTCTGCCGGGGACTGGGGACAAGTACAGGAGGGAAAGTTGTTGAGTCAGTTCTCTGCCAGGCAGAATGGGGGCGGGTGCTTGGCTTCTACAAAGTAGGTCTTTCTCTGTCTAAGGGCTTTGCTCAGCCCTCCTCCTCCCGGCCTCTCACTCCTCACAGACATGCCCAGTTTTCACCAATTACAACAAGGCCTCTTTAATTCACTGAGGCCATGAAGGGGCTGCTTGAGAAGCCCAGGGCCAAGGCCTGTGTTCTGGGCTTTTACTACGTAGTCTGTGAAATGGCCTCTGATGAGTATTTGAAAATCCCCAAGTTGGGTGAAGTTGGGGCCCAGGGCGTGGGGGGGGGCAGGGAGGGGGTGGGAGAGCGCTCCGATGAGGACCCAGGCCCTTGCCATTCCCCATGGCTTAGGCCTACATGGGAAGAAGAATCGCCTCCTTTAGATCCTTCCATGTGGCCGATGCAAGAAGAAAACCCGGCAGCGATGTGTTCCAGGCGCCTAGGAGGTCTCAATGTTTGTTGAATGGATGAAGCATTCATCCATGAAGTTCAGCTCTAGATTAGTTTAAAGAAAGTTGTCGACTCTTAGCAAAACAATGCGTGCCCTCATCTGACAGAGGAGGCCCAGTAACGTCTTCTGGCTGAGGCACACGAGGACCAGGCTGGCGTCCTCATGGGTAAGTTCACCAGAATCAGGGCTGGACGCTCCATAGAAAATCTGCCCCTTCCACTTACTTGCAAATTCCTCTTTCCTCTTGTGGACCCCATTCTAATTCACATTTCATTGAGCTCTTCCATGGCTAGCTGGGAGACTCTCAGAAAGTTGCTCAGCCTCTCCTGGTTGAGCCTCTTTATGCAAGTCATAGGTGACTCCCGACATTCCTCCAGACACTTGAAATCCTAGCTACTAAGGAGGCTGAGAGCTGAGGATCACGGTTCAAAGCACCCCAAGCAGGAAGGTCAATGAGACGCTTCAATCCATCATCTGAAAACCAGAAGTGGAGCTGTGGCTCACTGTGGGCTGGGGCTTAAACTCAAGTCCTGAGCACTGTCCTTGGGCCTTCTCAAGGCTAGAGCTCTACCACTTGAGCCACAGCACCACTTGCAGCTTTTCCTATGTATGTGGTACCGAAAAATCAAACCCAGGTCTTCATGCGTACTAGGCAGGCACTCTACCTCTAGGCCAAACTCCCAGCCCCTAGTGCACTATTCTTGAGCGAAAAAGCTCAGGGACAGCACCCTGGCCCTAAATTAAAAAATTCAAGCCCCACAACTGACCACCCCACCTCTTGCCAAAAAAAAAGAAAAAAAAAAGCATAATAAAAATGAACATTAGCCAGGTGTAAGTAGCTCAGACTGTAATCCTAGCTACTCAGGAGACACAGATCTGAGGATCCTGGTTGGATGCAAGCCTATGTAGCAAAGTCTCTGACTCTTATCGCCAGCCAAAAAGTCAGAGGTAGGGATGTGGTTTAAGTAGTAAAGTGTCAACCTGGAGTGAAAAAGCCAAGTTAGAGAATGAGGCCCAACAGAGCACACACACACACACACACACACACACACACACACACACGCACACACACACGCACACACGCACACACACTTGAATGGCCCCGTGCTTGGCACACGCAAGCATGGAGTGACAAGCAGGTTCCATGCCATCCTTCTCCAGGAAGTGCTTCTAAGCCTCACGGTGCCCTAGCGAGGGAGTCCTCACACTAAGAGTATAGCGTCCTATGTGGGTCTAAGTAGTAGCATCAGTTAAGAGGAGTGAAGAGGTCCTGGGATGGGGAGTTGGGGATGGGGGGGCTGCCATGCAGGGCTGGCAGCCAGCAGCCCTGGCCCTGAGCCCCAGGGCCACTGCTTTTCTAAATCAGATCCTTCCCTCCCTGAACAAGTGAGCCAGCTCTGGAGGAGGCCCTGGCCAAGCACAGCGGAAACTTTGTGAGCTCTTGGCTCTCCTAGTGGCTCCTCCCATCCTGTCATCACCTGAAGGCAGCCCTGAGGACGAGCTGTAGGCAGGCGGGGAGTTCTCAGGCTATCCTGTTCCCCCACACCTCTAACCAGCTCTGACTGCTCCAGCCAAACTTGTAGGGGTGAAGGGTCTGATCTCCAGTCTGAGCTCCTGCCCGCCCTTCACCCCCTCCCCCACCCTTGGCTATGGCTCTGCCTGTGCACATAGGCTTCTCTCCCTTGGCTTCTCTTTAAGCAGAGGCTGTAGAACGGCCAGGGTTTCCCCACCCCCAGATGTGGCTGTGCCATCTCACCTACATGTCCAGCTTAGGCTCTGAAAGTCACACCTGTGTGAGGGCCAGTTCACTGTTCAGAGCAGGGACAATGTGGCATCCTCACTGTCATTGTCCCATTCCCCCATCACTGCCACTATGGTGAGCTTCGGCCTTTATCCCTGGTTCTCCAGGACTGGGGCCAGGGTCCGGGTTCCACAATCAAGTCTTGGCTGATAGCACCCACCCCCACCTTCACCTCACCACAGAGTGAATATTTCTGCTTGGGAAACAACAACAATCTATCTGTCCAGACTCAACAAATGGAGACATCCTACATGGAAGAGAGACAAAGATGCTAATTTTTATAAAGCAGGAAGAAAAAAATACCTTTTTAAAAATAGAAAATATGGGGCCTGGAGTTTGGCCTAGTGGTTAAAGTGCTTGCCTAGCATGCACGAAGACCCAGGTTCAATTCCTTGGTATCACATACATAGAAAAAAGCCAGAAGTGGTGCTGAGGCTCAAGTGGTAGAGCTCTAGCCTTGAGAAAGTCCAAGGACAGTGCTCAGGCCCTGAGCTCAAGCCCAGGACTGGCAAAAAAAAAAAAAAAGAAAGAAAATATATACATTATCCAATTGGAAACTTTATAGAAAGATAGCAAAACATTTTTGCTACTTCTCAAGCTGGGCGATGGTGGCTTACACTTGCAATCCTAACGACTCAGAAGGCTGATATCTGAGGACTATGGTTCAAAGCCAGCCTGGACAAGAAAGTCTGAAACTTTTATTTCCAATTAACCACCACAAAACCAAAAGTAGAGCTGTGGCTCAAAGTGGTAGAGCACAGAAGGGACAGGGCACAGGCCCTGAGTTCAAGCCCCATCACTGACAAAAATAAATAAGCTACTTCTTACACAAAACAAAAACAAGGCCGGGAGTTTGGCCTAGTGGTTAAAGTGCTTGCCTAGCATGCATAAAGACCCGGGTTCGATTCCTCGGTACCACATACATAGAAAAAAGCCAGAAATGGTGCTGAGGCTCAAGTGGTAGAGCTCTAGCCTTGAGAAAGTCCAAGGACAGTGCTCAGGCCCTGAGCTCAAGCCCAGGACTGGCAAAAAAAAAATAAAAATAAAAATAAAACAAAAACAAAACAATGAACCATGAAAGGTACTCTATGAGTTATACCTCTTAGTCTAGCTTAGGTTAAAGAGGACAGTGACTATGAATGCCTCCTCCCACTTGCTGGTGGCAGTAGTCAGTAAGAACACGTCCTGCAAGCGTAGGCAGTGCCCTCAGTAAAGGACTAGATAGTAGGGATTTAAGCTTGAGGAACCATCTGCACCTGTCACAGCTGGATCTCAAAATTAGCCACCAGTAAGCATCATGGATAAGGGTGGCTATGTCCAGTAAACTCTTCTTTATGAACACCAAAATTTAAATTCCATAGACTTTCCATGTGTCCCTAAAATCATGTATAAACATGAAAAAGTGGATGTATAGGTGGCTCACCTACTCAGGTGGTTGAGATCTGAGGATCACAGTTTAAAGCCACCCTGGGCAAGGAAAGTTTGTAACACTTATCTCAATAAACTAGCAAAAAGCAGAAAGTAGATCTGTGGCTCAAGTGGTAGAGTGCCAGCCTCTAACAAAAGAGCTAAGGGACAGCATCATGCCCTGAGTTTGATCAAGCCCCAGTCCCAGTACCTTGAAGGTCATACAAAAGCAAGGCTGGATTTGACTGATGCATGTTGCTCTCTATAAAATGAATTACTACCATAGCACACAGTAATGTTCTCAGTGAACAATCCTCTGTTCGCCCAAATAAAAGTGCTCCCCAAACAAAGGGATGTATGGTGAAATAAGCTTGGCATGCACAGAGGTAGGCAAGGTTAAAGTAACACATCTCAGGAATAAAGTAGGGTAGCCTGGATTATGCTGCTGTGGCCTTCTGAATTCAACTGCAGATTTGTGGGACCATTTATCCAGGGAGTATAGGTAGGGAATAAGCATTCTGTGGAATAGAGGCTGGGGTCACAAATGTCTTCCCCCTTACTGTTCTCCATCACACACCCTCACATACCCCACACAACAGCCCTTCTGGAAGTGCCTTTCTCAGTTCACCAAACCCAGGAAAGGCTCTACTGTCACGTTTTGGGGAATTGTTGCTCTGCCAAAGTAGATGACAGATGACTCTTGCTCTTACTTCTCCCAGATTTGACTTCTTTCCTGCTTTTGTTCAGAGCATTCCTGCCGATTGTGTTAACCTATTTCTCTGGCCACGTTTTAAAGCTCATGTGTCGAAGCTTGGGTCTCACGCTTTCTGTCCCATGACCAAAGCTTCAGAGATCCTGACAAGATTATTAGAGTTCCCTTAACATCTGTCCTGAATCATGACTGGAAGAAAAATTGCTGAGCGCAAGTGAGGATTGATGGGAGGGGGAAGAAGGGAGAGAGAGATGACTGGGTGGAGAGTTGGATTAATGGGGTGACTGCATGAGACTGGGTTAATAAGAAGCTTGCAAAAACTTGTTAAACCCTTGTCCATAATTCTCCTGGCTGTGGTGGTACAGAAGCTTGAGCTCTATGGGTCTAATCCAGAGTCCAGAGCAATGTGCTCGCCAGCTCTTGGGCAGCTCCCAGGGACAACTGTGAGGTCCCTTTCGCCTCTGCTCCTTCTTAAGTTCTCACCTCTGTTCCAAGCCTTACCAAAACCCCTCTGGATGTGGATCTGGAAGTGCTTTGCTATGTGACTTGTTTGCCATTTAGGCTTTCTCTAGGGACACTGTAGGGAAAGGTGCCTGACTTTACTTATAGAACCTGAAGGAACTTTCCACCCAGACTCTGAAGCTCACTGGACAAGCAAGCATTAGCTCTCTTCCACATCACTTGAGCCCCACAAGGGAAACAAGATAGCAAGACGCCAAGTGACCTGCTTAACCTTAAGTTTCCTTAGAAGCAATTTCCCCTGGAAATTTCAACCTCATGTACCCTAACTCTATAATAGGCACAACTACCTTTGGGGTGGTAGGTTAAATAAAGTACAAAGTAAACTGGGTGCTGATGGCTCAGGCCTGTAATCTTAGCTACTCAGGAGATTGAGATCTGAGGATTGTGGTTCAAAGCTAGCCCAGGCAGAAAAATCCGTGAGACTTTTATCTCCAATTAATCATGAAAAGCCAGAGTGAGGTTGTGGCTCAAGAGCACTGATCTTGAACACCAAAGCTCACAGACAGTGCCTAGGCCCAGAGTTCAAGCCCCAGGTCTGGCAACAAAAATAAAAATAAAATAAAGTAGAATGTAATAGCAAGCAATGGGTCTTAGCAGCAGTTACTTTCTTTTTTTCCCCCCAGAGCTGATTCAGAGCTGCTAGGGAAAAAAAAATGTTTCTTGGGGCCAGAAGTTTGGCCTTAGTGGTAGCGTGCTTGCTTAGCATACATGAAGGTTCGATTCCTCGGTACCACATACATAGAAAAAGCTGGAAGTGGTGCTGTGGCTCAAGTGGTAGAGCTCTAGCCTTGAGAAAGTCCAAGGCCAGTGTTCAGGCCCTGAGTTCATGCCCCTGGCTGGCAAAAAGAAAAGTTTCTTCATTCTCTAGTGTGTACACTGCATGGAACCTACATTGAGAGAGATGAGCTGTGGCTTAGATGGTCAGATTCAGATCTGCCTATTGCAAAGTAGCCTCACCCCCTAGGGGCAGCTTCCCTGAGCCTCCCCTTCTGGGACTGCCTTTGCCTTGTTCTCTTGTAGTTAGCTGGATTTCTTACCCATCTCCTTTCACCCCTTACTGATGTGGACCCCCACAAAATCAAGTGCTAGAGATCATTCAGCTGTGTGTCACTAAGGCCCTTCAGGATTTGGGACAAGTTGTTATTTGCAGTTGTTGATGGATGGCAGTTGGAGAGCAGTTATCCTCTACGGAGAGGATGTGGAGCTCTTGGCAAGAGTGAAGCGGCGCTGGGAGGCTGGGGAAGTGGTGGCGAGAGGCAGCCATGCTCAGAGCTCAGAGAGGAATAAGCTATTTAGCAATTTGCCTTGGGCATTCATTCATGAAACTCAGTCTACAAGTCTTAAGCGCCTAGCCTTGCCAAGATCTTTTCCCCCCATTCTGGCTTGGGGTATTGTGGTATATTGGCACAAGTGACGTGGCTCTGTGAGTAAGTTATTTAATGTGTCTGAGCTCTGGTGCTATCATCAGCAAGAAGGACACACTATCCACTGCTTCAAAAAGTAGATATTCTTTTATTGTTTTGTTTCTGTGCCAGTAGAAAGACACTCCACTTTGTTTTTGCTCAAGGCTACTGTTCGACCACTTGAGCCACACATTTGGCTTTTAATTGGAGATAAGAGTTTCACAGACTTTTCTGCCTGGGCTGCTTTCACATTGTGATCCTCAGATCTCAGCCTCCTGAGTAGCTAGGATTCAAAGACTGAGCCACAGCTCCTGGTTTCCAAAGGAGGATTGCTTGAGTTTAAGTGTGTTTATTTCTCCTCGCTGTTCCTGTCCGATAACTGCTCCTTAATATAATTGCTAAAGGTAAAAGTCCTCATTTGGTCCCTTCTGGCTTGCAGCAAGGTTTCCAGCAGGCCTGGGGGAGGGGCTCTAATCAATTCAGCTCCTGCATTTGACAACGAAGAGAAGGCAGAGGTGGAGTAGGAATGGATTCCCAGTCTGGGTCTTGCAGGGCTCTCTTTCCATGTACATGCTATTTTTTCCCTGGGTTTAGAGCCTGTGGAACAAGTGTGCACACTGGTCCCCCAAGCACTCCTGCGGGAAAAGTGGTATGTGAAGCTGGGCTCAGTTTGAACCTAACAGTATAATCCAGGCAGCTTCCTGGATGCACAGCTGAGGATGTACTTAAGGAACGGCCTGCTGTGGGCCTGCAATGTGCTCTGAGCTCTGACCCTCTCGGCAGTCCCTTATGTTGAGTTACAGACTGCCTGGGGCGAGTGTTGCTTCACCACACAACATACCCTTACATAATAGAGATTGAGGCAGTAACATTGATACAAGTGTATCTGTAAGATTTCCCTGTTTCCATGGTGGTAGCACATCCTTGATTTCATTTGACCCCTTCACAATCTCTCTCCTTCCTTTCCTTTCTTTTCCTTTCCTTTCCTTTCCTTTCCTTTTTCTTTTCTTCTTTCTTTCTTTTAACAAATGTATTGCTGGGCAGTGACTCATGCCTATAACCCTAGCTACTTAGGAGGCTGAGATCTGAGAATCATGGTTCAAAGCCAACTAGCACAGGAAAGTTTCTAATAAACTATCAAAAGTCCTGGAAATGAAGCTCAAGTTGTAGAGCGCTTGAGCAAAAACGCTCAAGGCCCAGGGCCCCAATTTCAAGCCCCAGAGTGCACACACACACACACACACACACACACACACTTTGGCTAAAGGAGTTGAGAAATTTATCTTAGGTCTTGGTACTAGCCAAGGTACTTTCTCTAAATTTAGGGCTCACTCAGCACTCAAAAGCTCCCAGAAGTCGACGTCTGAAAGGCTCCACCTGCGTGCTGTCTTAACACTTCTCAATCACTTCATACATGGTGCCTGTCCTCTCACAGACAAAATGTTTAAGTTCAGACATCAAGGAAATGGTTAGTATACATAGGTAGAATTACAGAGCCAGGATCCACACCACATCATCAGAATCTAGTCTACTGTGTGTATGTATATATGTGTATGCATACACATGCATGCATCTAAGCCAGCACTAGGGCTTATGCTCTCATGGTTTCTTTTGCTCATGGCTGGTGCTCTATCACTTGGGCCACATTTCTATCCAACATTTTTTCTTATTAGTCGGAGATGAACTTCTGAAGACTTTCCTGCCTGGGATGGCTTTGAACCTTCATCTTCCAGCATGAGTCACTGGGATTACAGGTATAAACTATCAGTGCCAAACTTTCTTTTTCTTTCAGTTGTTGTCATATTCTTCTTCCTCCTCCTCCTCCTCTTCATCCTCCTCCTCCATACTTGTGTGTATGCATGTGTACTGGTACTGAAGCTTGTGTTTAGGGAGCTTCAAGCTCTTGCTTAGCTTTTTCTACCCAAGGTAGGCACTCTAATTCTTGAGCCACAGCAGTCTACCTTCTTAACCTCAGTGATCACTTGGGGCAGATTGCCCTGAGCTGAGGAACAGTCTTTCTCAGTAGGTTACAAAGTAACTTACTCCAGCTGCTCGTGGTACTGACTTTCCCATGGCTATGACAACCAAGCAGGTCTCTAGACATTGCCAAGCATCACGTGAGAGGGAAAAACATCTCCATTGGGGACCACTGTTGTGGCGTATTACCCTAAATGATGGCATATCGTTGTTGTAGAAAATACATGATAACCAATAAGTTTTAGACAAAATAGGTTCCCATAAACCTCTCTCCAAAGTGAATCAACATTCAGATTCAATCAACCTTAACTGCTTACCCCTCTATGCAGGCAATTTATGGCCCATCTTAAGAATGTATTGACACTTAAGAGAAATCAAGTGACTTGCCCAGAATAACACAGCTAGTATGTGGGAGAACAGGAATGTGAATATTGCTCTCAAAGTCTATATGACTTAACTCTTTCTGGTAGAATTCATTCTGAAATGACAGAACTATATTTTCTCAATTCTAAGATACACACAATTTAATGGTTGTAGAATTGGGATGCAACTTAAAACTAGTGTATGTTTATAGTGGAAATACTTGTACTTCCCCTAAAAGCTATTAGTCAATTGAAAGCATGTCTCAACAGTCTCCTAAAATTCAGAGGGGGTGCTTGAGCTGTATGGAAGACACTATGGAAATGGATGGGAAGGAAGGAGAGAGTAACAGCCCTCTCTTCCCTACTCGCAGCCGGCTCTTCTGCCCCATTGTCCAGGCCAGTCTACTCCTTACCTGCTGAGCCTACCCAGCCCTCCTGACTCAGTGCTCACCACACAACTCCAGGTCTGTGGCTGCTTGCCCTTTCTCTAATTCCACTTAGCATCTTTTCTTTTTTCAGAGTATTTCTGTTCTCCATCATGGGCCATGGTGCATCATCCTTGTGTTATTGATGGGGAAACTGAGGTCTAGAAATGGATACCAACTTGTTCCACATCTCTCTCAAGGTCAATGGATGGACAGAGAGAAGTATCTTCAAGTCTTCACATCAGCTGGAAGTGTGGCCTAGTGGTAGAGTGCTCACCTAGCATGCACCAAGACTGGGGTTCAATTCCTTGGTACCACATACACAGAAAAAAGCTGGAAGTGGTGCTGTGGCCCAAGAGGTAGAGCTCTAGGCTTGAGAAAAAAGTCCAAGGACAGTACTCAGGCCCTGAGTTCAAGCCCCAGGACTGGCAACAAAGGAGGCGGCGGCGGCGGCGGCGGCGGCGGCGGAGGAGGAGGAGGAGGAGGAGGAAAGAGTCACAAGTTCTTCACATCAGTACTCCAGGCTTGTTCTGGAGTCAGCAGCTTAGCCGGGCCCTTTGTTGGAGAAAGCATCACTCCAGGATGATTCCACAAGAAAAAAACTGTGACATCTGAGCTCAGAGAGGTGAAGGGGTTAACCCAAGGTTCCTCACGCTGTTATGGCTTCAATTTGGAATATCCTCCGAAAACTAATGCTTGGTCCCCATTGTAGCCATGTCCATGGAGCCTCTAGGAGCTGACTGAATCCTCAGGGCTCTATCCTCATCCGTGGATCAACTCACTGATGGATTAAACACCTTAATGACTCCTGGGAGGTGGTAACAACTTTAGGAGCATGGTTTCGTTGGAGAAGCAGGTCACTGGAAGCATGCGCTTAAAGGACATAGTTTATACCCAGCCCCTTTCTGTTCCACTTGAGGCTGCCATGAGGTAGCAATTTTCTACCACACACACCTTACCACAAGCCCACCAACAATGAATGGTACCAGGTGACTGTGGACTGAAATCTTTGAAACCATAATCAGAGTAAATCCTTTCACCTTCAAGTTGACTTTCTTAGTCATTTTGCCACAACAATGAAAAGCTGGCTACCATAGTAGTCTAGCAGTGTACTTAGGCTCCCAACATAGAACCCCCACATTTCCCTGCTGCTGCTCTGTCCAACCATGGATTTTTCTCCAGCATACACAAGCAGTGCCCGCATCCTTCTAGAGCAGGATTCCAATCTCTCCAGCGATGGGCATAGGAAGGAATATGACAAGCCACAGAGTCAAAGGAGAGGAGGCATGATGCCAAGTTGCCAGGGGTGTTACATCCTGGCAGGTCCCTGGGGCATAACTCGTGGCTCAGTTGTCATAAGGACTGGGCAGACCTGTGGTGTGCTGTGGTGGGGTGCAGGGTGCAGCACAGTAGTATGAAGACAGTAACTCCAGATTTGCAAGTCATGACTTTGTGTCCTGAGGAAAGTGATTCCTTTGACATACAGTTCTCTTGTGGAGATATTAACCTCATTAAGTTGTGAGTCACCAATGAGGTAGTACATATTAACCACTGGGCCTTGCATGGCAGAGATAATCAATGAACACTGCTTTCCTTCCTTTTTTTTTTTTTTTTTTGTCAGTAATGGGGCTTGAATTCTTGGCTTGGGCACTGTCCCTGAGCTCTTCAGCTCAAGGCTACTTGCTTTACCCCTTGAGCCACAGCACCACTTCTGGTTTTCTAGTGGTTAATTGGAGATAAGAGTCTAACATTCTTCAATGCCCAGGCTGGCTTTGAACTGTGATCCTCAGATCTCAGCCTCCAGAGTGGAATTATAGGCATGAGCCACTGTGCCTGGCAACTACTTTCCTTCTTATGTGTGTCCCTACATAAAGCACTGCAGAAGCCAGCCGTACCTAATTCTATTATTTAAGCACATAGATGTATCTCATGAGGTTAAATTCATCAGGGGACTCAACTTCAAACTAACACTAGAGATTATTAGTGATTTTAAAGCACCAGCAGGCTTCTCTGTATTTAGTGAACTCTCCTGCAGGGAGACTGCAAAGCTGAGAAAGGAACTACAGCCTTGAGGGGAAAGCCACTGTGGAACAGGATCATGTAGAGATGCATAGCTCTCTGCCCACCCCCGTGTTAGGCCTGTTCTCCTTCTCTATAAAAAGGCAGCTCACACACAAGCAGGTTCTAAAGAGGGCAATGAAAATTATATGGGTTGTGCTTTGAGAAGAGGAGGAAGGGAAGAAAGAAATCAAGGACGGAATTACTTGACTTGGAAAGGAAGGGGTAAGATGGTGATAAATAGGAGGGTATTAAACAGCGGGGGAGGGGGCAAGTCACAAGCCAAGGTCATTACTGCAGCAAGAGTCTGGGGAAACCAAAGGGATCATGTCTGAAGATCTATAACATTCTGGAAGAGAGACTATACCAGCCGCAGATGTTATTAGCAATAAGATTGATGGGGTTTGTTCTTCAGTTTGTGTCTGTCACCAGGCCTAGAAACTGCAGGCTGGGCATCACCAAATCCATCTGGAATGTAAAGGACACCATTTCTATGGTGAGGTCACAGTCCACTCTAGGCTGTTTCTCTTATACTCCTTGTCCAGAAAATAATGGCCAGGAACTCCCTAGGGTTTTCATGGGTTGGCTCCTAAGTCCCTTTCTCTTACCTCTCCCAATCTTCTATCCACTTTGAATTCCCCCACTGGTTTCCTTCCTTCATTTATTCACTAGCTACTGGTTTACAGTGGGGAAACAACTACAGTGAACTGGACCAATGTTCTAAAATTTAAAAGAATTGATGCACTAGCAGAAGAAAACCAATTATTTTTAGGAAAGTAGTTCTGAAAGAAGCAGGGAAAACTTCTCCGTGGAGGTAAGTTTGGAAAGCAAAGCCTCAAATGATATGAAAAGTGAGCTAAAAGCTTGGGAGGCTGCCAGCTTTCAAAGGTCCACCTAGACATAGTGAGAGAAACCAAAGATGATTAAGGCTAAGGCCAGACAGTGGCATGGATCAGCTCACAGAGGGCCAGGAACTTGGCCTCAATGTGAAGACCACCACCAAAGGGTGAGGATGTCTCCACAATCACTCTGTTGGGTGGAAAACAAGCTCAGGGGAAAGGTGAGGTGGGAGATGGTGAAAGTTTGGACCAGGGTGGGAACACTGAGGGTGGTAACTGGGGGAAAAAAAGGCAGGGGTGTCTTGATAAGGAACTTGAGCTGGGCCTTGAAGAACTAGCAGCTAAATAACTAGCCATTCTAGGATCAGTGTCTTACCTCTAGGTGAAATATCTAGCATAGTAATTGGGGTGACATGTATTAAGTGAGCTGGAAAAGCTGGGAAAAAATATTCTGGAAGAAAAATGCTGTCACATAAGTCATCTTGACTTTTCTATTTCAGAATGCTATTCGATCCCTTTCAAAATGGGGAAAACATATTATAGAAAATGTGGAAAATAGAAATGTTTAAAAAGGAAAATTTATCAATTCCTCAGTCTCACCACCTGGAGACAATGGTATTTTGTACCTTTTCCCTCATGTGGTATGGTGGGTCTGGAGTTTGAACTCAGGGCCTCATACTCAATAGGTAGGCATACCTCTGCGCTCCCCCTTCAACATTTTTTTGTGGTTTTAAGTAAGGCCTTGCTTTTTGCCGATGTCAGCCTGGACTCCCCTACTTATGTGTTCTATGTAGCTGGGATGGTAGGCACACCCTACCAGGCCCAGCTTTTTACTGATTTGAGGTCTTGCTAATTTTTTGTCTGGATTGGCTTCAAACTATGATCTTCCCAATCTCTACTTCCCAAATAGTTAGGATTCCAGGCAAAGCACACTGTATTTAGCTTCATACTTTTTGTTTTTGTCAGTCATGGGGCTTGAACTCAGGGTTTGGGTACTGTCTCTGAACTTTTTTGCTTAAGGCTAATAGTCTCTCATGTTGAGCCACAGAGCCACTTCTGGTTTTCTGGTGGCTCATTGGAAATGAGTCTCATGCACTCTTACCTGGACTGATTGAACTAGGATCCTCAGATCTCAGCCTCCTGAGTAGCTACCTGTAGTCAGTCCCTAGTTTGCACAAACTCCTCAACCGATTGAGCCAACTGAGGGTCTAGACTATTCACCTTTGTATCCATGACACTCAGCATTAAGCCTGATGCTAAATAAACCGAGTACCACAGCCATCCGAAACTATATTTGAAATTAAAAAAGCACATAAAAACAAGAAAAGTGAGAATCCTGCTTCCACCTTTCATTAGTGTGACTTTCAGTTTCTTAGGTTTTTTACCTGAAAAATAGAGATGAGACACTTCTTCATAGGCCAGAAGTTTAAATTAGATGAATCCCATGATATACTCTGCATGTACCTAGCACAAAGCACTGCTAGCAGCAGCTGCTGCAGACAGGGGCTCTTCTGTCACATCCTCTTAAGAAAATAGAAGCAGATCCTAATGAACAGCCAAGGGATGTGAGTATGCATCAAATGAATGCTTAAGTCTAGCATGACCTGCAGGTTGCAGACCTTTCTTAGATTGGAAGATTCGTTTATCAGAATTACAGTATAGAAGCCAAATGTTTTGATTCCTCTAAACCTAATCTTAATAATTAAAAAAAATTCCCCTTATAATACTTTCCTAAGCAGATTATAGAAGGCAGTAGCACTTTCTGGCAGCATCCTAGATGTTCAATGCTGTCAATTAGCAGCATTTAAAACTCATCCTTTTCCTTTGGGTCCATGTCTTCTTCTGACCTATTGTAAGACCCTCTCAAGCTTTATGTGATTAACGTACATGGAAAAAAGTAGAAAGGTCTTAGATTGAGTCAAAACGATCCCCCAATTACAATATCCTCTTTTTGTAGTGTATCCTTGTTGAACATTTGGAATGAATTAAGACTTTAAACTTCCAGATGTTTAAAGTACTACTGTAAATTTAAACGCATTAAAAAGGGGGACAGATTTACTACCTCTAGTTTTGAAGTCTGTTGTTCAATCTAATTTATGAAACCAAATATAGTGGCATGTAGTGTATTCTATTTATACAGTATTTATGGTAAGAAACAAGGTGTATAAGGGTCTGGAAATTTACTGCCATTTTAGCCCACCTATAGATCACACTTATTGTTTCTAAGCTAGTAATTGTTTCCTGAAACTGATCTAGTGAATATTTTTATGCTAATCTGCACTAAAAATGACTTTGTTTTTTCTGGCCACAAAAAGCTGGCTGCAAGGGAACATTTGATTATGGCAAAAAGACAGCTGCACCCACTCTTGTGAAATAAATGGACCTGGATCTATGGTCCTTTGTGGTAGTGTCTTGGCAGCCAGACAAAGGTGGCAGCATTTCTACACCCAGTTTGTAAAACCTCAGAAGTTGCAGGCTCCATTTTTTTTTTTTTTTTTTGCAGGGAACTCATGTAGAGTATAATGAGTACATTTTAGATGCTGTGCTGAAAGCTGGCAGTGGATAAAGCAAGAACATAAAAGAAGCCTATTCCCAAAGCAAATATTTCTTTTATAAACCTTTAAGAATGAAGTGGCTTTCATAATCAATTTTAAAACTGAAGTCCTAGATTGAAGTACCTGGCTCTGGCACTCATTAGCTATGTAATTTGAGGGAATTAATTTACCTGTGTGAGCAGGCTTAGTTTCTCAACTGAAAAATGGGAATAATGCCTGCCTGGTTTTTTCTGGGAACTTGAATGAGATAATCAAGATGTGCTACAAGCTCTGAAGTATTGCATAAATATTAATAAATACTGCAAGTACAATCTTCTTGGGACTTATGAATGACTTTACTTTAAACAGCATTTAAGAAGTCTGCCCTTAAAATAAAATAAAAATAAACCAGACTCTTCCTACTACAGGAGCTGATCTCTGGAGGGCTCTTTCAATTCAAACTACTACATACCTCACTCTAGTTCTTCTAGGAATTAAACAGAAATTACATTAAATTTTTTATAAATGATTTGTTCTTAGTCATAAATAAATAATTCATAAATTGGTACTTTTAAGCACTCAATACAAACTAAAAGCTTAATGTTTAATGTTTGTTACATGGATTTACAATGTGGTACCTGAAAATAAGCTCCTCCCTTCAAAGGGAGTCTAATTCCTCATCCTTCAAGAATCTAGACTGAGGGACTGGAAGTTTGGCTTAGTGGTAGAGTGCTTGCCTAGCATGCATGAAGACTGGGGTTCAATTCCTCTGTACCATATATATAGAAAGAGCCAGAAGTGGTGCAGTGGCTCAAGTGGCAGACCACTAGCCTTGAGAAAGCCCAAGGACAGTGCTCAGGCCCTGAGTTTAAGCTCCAGGACTGGCAAAAAAAAAAAAAAAAGAATCTAGACTGGCCAAGTGATTGCTGTGATAGAATGATTTAAATGACATTTTGTGAACTGCTGCGCACAGGCTTTTAAGTTAATGCTTTTTCTGTCTTCTTAGTGCTCTATGACTACTATGTCATAAGCCCTAGATAAAAGATATATGGACAGGCCAAGCATATTGAGACCTCAGCTGACCTGCTGATGCAGAAGGCCCAGATGAGACTTACAAAACCAAACATAAATCTGTGAGATGTGATTAAATGGCTTCTTTCCAAGGTTGGAAATGTCCAGCTCTAGAGTCACATATGGCCTGCAAAATCATTTGGTATACTACATGAATGACACATCAGCTGCTCACGGCCAATCTGCCTGTATTAATAATTTTGTATGGCTTTCATATGCTGTTTTAAGGCTCTTGTCAGAAAAAGACCTCAAATATGAAATTTGGGAATGGTAGTAAGCAGCATTAGGTTGTGATTGTATTTAGGTTATTAATCACAAATCACCCAATTCTCATATCACAATCTTTTTTTATATATATAAAGTGATTTATTTAACTCATCATTTTTTTTCTAGTCGTGGGCTTGGGCTTAGGGCCTGAGTACTGTCCTTGGGCTTTCTCAAGGCTAGAGCCCTACCTCTTGAGCCACAGCACCACTTCTGGATTTTTCTATGTATATGGTACCAAGGAATTGAACCCAGGTCTTTGTGCAAGCACTCTACCACAAGGCCAAACTCCCGGCCCCTCATATCACAATCTTAAGGTTGGCTTTTACAGTTGAGGAAACAGACCCAGAGATTTTGGCCTGCCAAAATCCTATGACTCTTGTGTCCTAAGAACTGCATGCAGGTTCGAGAAGTAATGCACACACTACCTGACGAATTTAACTGTAACCCCTCTATACATTACCCGACAATAAAAGAAAAAAAAAACAAAACAAAATGAAACTACATGCAGGTTCTGAAAGGCCAACTCTTTCCTTCACTACCATCTTGTCATCATGAACTTGGTCGGCTCTCTCCCAAGGACAGAGGCATCTCTCAAGAGCTGCGAAAATGATTTAAAAAAAAGGGGGGGGGGGACTGGGAGGTAAGTCTAGTGGTAGAAGTGCTTGCCTAGCATGCACGAAGACCTAGGTTCGATTCCTTGGTACCACATACATAGGGGGAAAAAAAAGCCAGAAATGGTGTGGTGGCTCAAGTGGTAGCCTTGAGAAAGCCCAAGGACAATGCCCAGGCCCTGAGTTCAAGCCCCAGGACTGGCAAAAAAAAAAAAAAAAGCTTGCAAATATACTCCGTCATTTCAAATAACCAAGTGCGGTTTCTGCAGTTTGAGTGACACTACCTTAGCCCAACACTAAACATCTAATAGTAGATGTGCAACTGAATTCATTGACATTTAACCAGCACCAAGAGCACAAACTTAGGCAATTTATATTAGGAGCCATACAGCAGATAATATTTACACACAGGTAAATGGTAATGATCTCTTACTTTTAATATTTTATATACCTTAAATAATACACTCCATTATCAAAAAAGCCACAAAACACTTCATTTTGGATTGCGCAAATGATTACCATAAGGGAATTTATAAGACTGTGTTTTGACTCTATCAAAAATAAGGTATTTGGAAATTTAGTTCAGTGGAAGAGCACTTGCCCAGCAAGTGCAAATGCCCTGAGTTCAGTCCTCAGCTCTGAAAAAAAAAATACCTGAACTTTAAACAAAATTCACATTTTATTTAGATTGAAATAAACTGTACAAAATTGATTTTCTTCACCAAAAATAACAGCAATCTTTTTCTGTATTATTTCTAGATACACCACAAAACATTTATTTTTGTAGGTTTTTCTTGTAAATCAAGACGAGGCAGTAGATATATAATCACGGAAAAAGACAGAAGCAAACAGACAAGGAAGTTGCCTGTGTAGCTGGCCTTGGCTTCTGTCTTGACCATGAAGCAGAAGTGTTCAACATTACTTGCTGAAAAGCTTATGAAAATGTAGGCTCAACAAAGGAATGTAAACAGCAACAGTCAGATGTAAAGCAGCAAGGGCAAGTTCTTTCATTCCCACTTCAACTGTGGCTTGTTTCTCTGAGTTGCTTTGATACATAAAATCTATACTGAAACCTTTGGGTGAGCTTACAAATTTCTCTTTCTGGTAATTCCCTTAACTATCCGCTACAGATTTTTTACCTTTGTGCTGGGCACTGAACCCAGAGCTTCATGCATACTTAGATAAGTGCTCTACCCCTGAACTACATCCCTAAGCCCCTAGTTTTTTGAGATAGGATCTTATTATGTAGCCCAGGATGGTCTTGAACTTGACATCTTCCTGCTTCTACCTACCCAGTGCTGCCAAAACAGTTTTAACACTACACTTAAAATTCCAATCAGTCAAAAGCCAATAGCTTCCTTGTAACATTTCATAAAATGAATTTCTTCCTTTTCCATACTTCCTCAAATTCATTTTCATCAAAAGATGGGTAATACCTGACAACTAGATCCACAGTGATAATGTTGTATCTAAAATGACTTAACTCAAACAGTTCCACAGTGACACCATCAGAAGTGAGGGCACTTCCAATGCCATCTTTCGGAAGAAGAGACAGGTATTCAAAGCATGAAAATTCAAACAGGAGCTGCTTACATAAGCAGATTATCAATGGCTAGTATATTCATTTGAGGCCTAGAGGCAATGAAAGTCAATGATTCAGTGGCTTACAACACCTTAAAGGCTTTTCTTCCAAACAGCAAATATGAGAAAGCCCATTTTACAAATCTTTTAAGTATTTTGAATGGTCTCTGAATTCTCTGTAGGTAGCTCTGACTTAGTTGTATAAAGTTTGATATATGTATCCACCATTAGATCCAGATCATGTTTTATATCAAAATTTATATTAAGCAAAGCCAAGTTACTTGACCTTTGGTCTGTCAAAGTGTTCCTTAAGTATGCTTTGAGACGTTTTCGTCCATTTTCATAACGCTCATTTTCAACCTTCATCACAGGAAGAATGCACAGGACCTTCAGCAAGGCATATACATTAGGAAAAAACTTGATGTCGGGCAGGTGGAGGGCTTCATAAATGGTAGATGGTAGCTCTATATCTTTCCCTCTGTGTTTCCACTTAATTCTCCAACAGTGAAGCTCGGCTGAGAGGGTGTCAGGGTTGGGTAAGTCACTTCTGTACATGTCAGCATGGTGTTCCTCTGAAGTGTTAAATTTGAGCTGGCCCATGACTGAGGGAACCAGAGATAAGCATTTAAGAGCTTTGAGGTGTTGTTCTGAAAATATATCTTTAAGTTCCTGAATAATATGCTCCACTGTTGGAACACTTAGGGTTTCTTTATAGTAACTCTCAGAGGTTAGCTGAGATTCCACATTACCTTGCTGGGCCCTTCGGAATTTTCCAGGGAGTTTCATTTGGATATCAAGCTTGGTTGCCAAATTTGTAGCTTCCTCAAACCAAAACTCATGATAAACTTCAATGTTTTCCATCACTTCATTGAGTGAGTGAAGCACCGCCGTCAGACTACTAGCTGCAAAGAAGACATCAGATGTTTGCCCCTGGAGATTTTTCCCAAAGGCTCTTGTAAAAGATAAGACATTTTTAAGAACAACAACAGTAACAATAAAATCAAAATCTGTCACTGCACTACAGAGAACAAATGCCCGGCCAGCTATACAGTTGTTCCACCTAGTATTTGTGTCACTATTTATACCATCTAAACACAAAACAAGTGCTTGCAGGAGATCCACTAAAATTTCAAATGCATCATGCCTGCCTGTCCACTGAGAATGGCAAATTTCCTTCAGTTCTTTGCCTCGTTCTTCACTATTCTGGAAAAGAACGGAAATTACATTGTCAAGTTCTAAAAGCAGTTGCGGTGATCGATGGAAAAAAGAACAAACTTCCTCAATTGTTCCTAATGCAATGGATACCCCCATCACTGGGACTGACTTTGCCAACCACATATTTAAGGCACAGGAAGAGCAGAGTGTGTAGATAGCTTGAGGATATTTCTCTAAAAGTCTAGATGCAACAATCTTCATTTTGGATGAAAATCCACTAGATACAATGTAAGCCTGACCACGACAATACTCCATATTTAGTCCCCACTTCTCAGTTATTGTAGTATGAAATTTCACCGCCAGAATTTCTGCATCGGCTTCATAAGGCAGAAAGCCCACAAATTCCTCTCTTAGGTTATGTGATTCATCAACAAACCTCACCAACACCGGTAGGTGCTCTTCCCCTGCTATATCTACCACGTCATCAGTGATAATGGAAAAGAAGTGGGAGTCTCTTACTTCCCTGAGAGTTTCTTCCCGGATGCAGCTCTCACAGATCTCTAGCATCTGTTTCTGCTGTGTTTTAGAGCAGAACAATGTGTTAACTGCTGTGGTCTCGAAGCGCTTTCTCAGGACCTCCTCACCAGAATTTATCCGACACTCCAGCAGTGCCTGGAAGTTATCAGGAGTAAAGAGACCATCTGGGATTTCATCAGCTTCATGCCCATCCAGGGGAATGTTTTGTTTTCCCATAAGAATCAAAATTTCAAATAGAGACTTCAGATATTCCTTGTTTTCCTTCTCTTCAAGGGTTAAAGGTAAAATGTCTTCCTCCTGCTGGCTACCCTCCTCGGCACTGGGGTTCTGAGCGTTGCTGTTGTTTGTTTCTATGTGTTTTTGTTCCTGTTCAGAAGTTTCATCAACTGAAAAACAAAGAGTTATTTTGACAGTCTTATATGGAACTAAAAAAAAAACAACAACAACAAAATTCACAATTTTGATTAGGTAAATAATTGAAATCCACAAACTCATTCGTTCAACATTCATAAGCCATTGATTAGACCACAGAATAGGATAGAAAGATTGAAGTAAGACACAAATGGGAGAGACAAACAGTATAAACAGGGATAGTTCCACAAATAAAATTCTGTAATAAACTGGTAACAATTTCATATAAACTTAAGGCATTTCACACATTACTCAGAACAAGTATTTCATGTGCATCACATTACTTTTTTTTTTTCATGCAGATGTTATCAACCCTACTTGCCAAAGAGGACACAGACGTAATAAGAAAGATAGAAGTGGAACTGAAATCCAAACCTGTTTAGCTCTAAGGTCTTTCCATCAAACCAGTAAGCCACACTTTTCTATGGGAGATGAGACTGCTCTACAAAAGCCAATGTAATGTCGATTCATGTAATTTGCAGTCTATTAGAATATTAGAAATCTTAGCCTCATCTCTTCATATTTGTATGGAGATCCAAAGTGAGATCCTACAGGTTATTTGTATACTGATCACTGGTGATACCAGGCAAAGAGTCAAGGCTAGAATCTAGTTCTCACAACTTAAGACTATGATTAGGCCATCAAAAATAGTAGTTGGCCAGGAGTGGAGCCTAGTGGTACAGTGCTTGCCTAGCATACACGAAGCCCGGGGTTCAATTCCTTGGTACCACATACACAGGAAAAAGCTGGAAATGGTGCTGTGGCTCAAGTGGCAGAGCACTAGCCTTGAGCAAAAAATGTCCAAGGACAGCACCCAGGCCCTAAATTCAAGACCATGGAATGGCAAGAAAAAAAAAGGGAGAATTTCACTGGGAGAAGGGAAAACTGAATAAACTTATCTATCCATGGATTAGAAAGACATAGCAAAGACAACGCATCAGTTAGCAAAAAGTGTAAGGTTTGCCAAAGGAAACTCCACGCAGTTCAGGAGAAGAGGGTTTATTGCGTGAGGAAAAAGCAGACTCCTGCCACCCAAGATGGAGTCGGGGGAGCAAGAGGACTTAGGGCGGGAAGTGAGTGATTATATAGGGGGAGGGGTATAGACACAGCGGAAACGGATGTGATCTCAGAGGATGGGGAAATGCCTCAATGGGGACCTCCCACTACCCCCAGGCATGTCAGTTGCCAGGGTTACAGGTGCTGGGCAGGTTCCAGGGTGAAGTGGGAGAGAGCCAAGGGAAGAAGTCATTTCTTCCAGTCAGGCCTAACATTCCCGCCTTCTGATAGTTGTAAAGGGGCGCAGACTCTTTCTGGCTACTTCCTGACAAGGGGCATCGACATTAAGGGTAGAAGGCAGGGATGTTGTCCATCCAGAAGGAGCAGTAAGAGTTCCATGGTAGTAAGCATGCATATGTGTCCTTTGAATGAAATTCAAAAGAAGTCTTAAGAGACAGGGGTGCCATCTTCTTCAGGGATGCAAGATACCTTGGCATCATAGAAGGGGCAAGAGCAGGAGCCTTTTTCACTCTTGACAGAAGAAACCACTGTGGCTGTCCGTTGAGCTAAACTGTGTGGGAGCAGTCAGCAGGACCTGATGAGGGCCTGTCCACTTAGGATGTAAACCAGACAGATTAAGGGTCTTAAGAAAGACTCGATCCTCAGGCAAAATTGGGGGAGAGGAAAAGGGCTTTAAGGGGCTGAGGGAGCTTGGATATGGGACAGCGGGGTAAAATTAGAAAGGAATGTTAAAAATAGGAAAGTTATCTATTCTACAGAGCAAGTAAGAAGGTCATCTATACCCACCACTGAGATCTGGGAGGGAAAAGACAGGCTGGAACACTCAGGTAACAATGAGTAACTGGCTCCCATATCCAAAAGAAAGGATACAAGTAGTTTGCCTGCAACCTGGAGACATACCCTGGGCTCCTCCATTGTGAGGCTTGTGGGATCCAGCGGCCCTGGGCAGCATCGCACTTCTGTTGCCAAGCTGAGTATCTCGGATAAGTTGGGCTCTTCCCCATGTGTGGGGGGATGGGAGGGACTGGCCCACCTTGTAGAGACAAGGAGGGATAGTCGACTCCCCAGTGTCCTGGCTGTCCACACTTTGGCGGGATCCAGATGGTGGTTGTAGAGTAGGGCAAGCCCTTGCCCAGTGGCCTTCCTTGCCACACTTGAAGCATGGTCTGGGTGGTGTGTGTTGGGCGCTTCTTCTTTGAGGAGCCCGAAGGGCAGGAGCTGGCAATTTTTCCTATTACGGGCAGCCTTATCAGCCTTTTTCTGTTCCTACTGGTTGTTAAAAACCTTAAAGGCCGTGCTCACCAGATCTCCTTGAGGGGTTTGAGGGCCATCCTCAGCTTTTTTCAACTTTTTTTTAATATCGGGAGCTGACTGGGAAATGAAATGGATATTAAGGACCATTATACCTTCTTTTGACTCCGGGTTCAGCTTAGTATAACGCTAGAGTGCCACTGTAAGGCGATCAAGAAATTCGGCCGGGTTTTCAGTGGGTCTCTGGGTAACCTCCTTTAGTTTATCATAGTTGACTGCATGGTGGGCTGCCTTCTGGAGGCCAGCTACCAGGCAAGTTACCATCCTGTTTCTGCTAACCCTTCCAGGCGCATTATTTTCATAATCCCATTTGGGCTCTTCCCTGGGCACAGCCGTTGCCCCTACTGGGAAAGTATTGTCTAGTGGTGGGTTTCATCAGCATGTGCCTGGGCTGCAACCCAAACCCTTTCCTTTTCCTCAGAGGTAAGGGTAGAGGACAGGACTGTATATAAGTCATGCCAGGTGAGGTCGTAAGTTTGAACAAGGTATTTAAACTCTTTGGTATAATCATTGGGATCTTGGGAGTATGATCCTAGTCTCTTCTCAATCTGGGAAAGATCGGTCATTGAAAAGGGAGCATGCACATGAATGACCCCTTCTGCCCCTGCCACCTCCCGCAGATGATATAAGGAGGCCGGTGAAGGCTGTGAACTACCAGTACAAGATCGAGTATGAATAGCAGGAGGTGAGGAAAAAGGAGATAAAGGGGAAGGAGAAGGAAGGAAAGGTTCAGCTTGGGGAGGAGAAGCAGAGTCTTCAATGTTGAGTAGGGGATCAAGCACTTTAGGGTTAGGAAGAGGCTCCAGGCTCTAGGTGATTTGGCAGGGACAGGATGCCCCTGTGCCAGGAGGACAGGGGAAGTTGAACAGGATTGGTAGAGAGAAGGGCAAGCATGGAGAGCAAAGAAAGCCTGAACATATAGAACCTCTGGCCATTTACCATTGTGTCGGCAGAAACTGTCTAAATTCCTGAGAATATTATAATCCAAAGTCCCATTTTGGGGCCATTGAGACCAATTGTCTAGCCTATACTTTGGCCAGACACAATTGCAATAAAAGATGAGCCGTTTTGGCTTTATGGAGTCTCTTGAGTAGAAGAACATCTAAAGAGCGTAAAAGATATCCCAAGGGGGTGTCCCGACTTGGGTGAGACTGATGAGACCCCATTGTAATAAGAAGCACTAAGAGGAAGTGAAGTCTGTGAGGGTGGGGGTGGTCAGTGAGGAGGTAGGGGAAGAGTTAGTGAGGACATGGGTGGGGGGTCCAGTAGGTGAGGACACCAGGGAGGGGTGGAGTCAGTGGTGACTGGGAGTGGAGTCAGTGAGGATGTCAGGGGGTGGGGTTACTGAACATGGGGCAGAGTCAGTGCGATGGACAGGGGGCGGAGTCAGTGAGGACATCATTGGGTAGAGTCAATAAGGATGTTGAGTGGGAAAGTAGAGTGTGGGGGGAGGGGGAATCCAATCTCACCAGAACATGTTGGGGGGGGGGGGTCTTAAACTAGACCCAGGGAGAGAGCCCTAGGCAGGGGTGGGTTAAAGGAGACAGAAAAGAGGCCTGCAGGCAGGAGTTACTCACCAGATGCAGACAGGAAACATTGTAGCGAATGCACCTCCAGCAATGGGAAAGGCAGAGGTCCGGGAGTGGAGTTTCCTTTCTCTAGTTCAATGGAGGGGGGGCAGAAGGCGGATTGATCCTCGAGAAAAGAGGGGATCCAGCCACTCTTAACCCTCTCCCCCATCTGAGTCACGGCACCAAATGTAAGGCTTGCCAAAGGAAACTCCACGCAGTTCAGGAGAAGAGGGTTTATTGCGTGAGGAAAGAGCACTCTTGCCACCCAAGATGGAGTCGGGGGAAGCAAGAGGACTTAAGGCGGGAAGTGAGTGATTATATAGGGGGAGGGGTATAGACACAGCGGAAACGGATGTGATCTCAGAGGATGGGGAAATGCCTCAATTGGGACCTCCCACTACCCCCAGGCATGCCAGTTGCCAGGGTTACAGGTGCTGGGTAGGGATTTCCAGGGTGCAGTGGGAGAGAGCCAAGGGAAGAAGTCATTTCTTCCAGTCGGGCCTAACAAAAAGTAATCCAGCAAAAGCACTAAAGTTGAGTCTGGTTGGAGTCCATGTAAGCTATGCTTCCAGGTGGTCTAGGCCCTCAGAACTGCAACTTCAGAAAAGGTGAGGAACACCGTTCTCCCATTCCCCTCAGCTCAGATTACATTCTGTTCATCACATACTATGGAACAGTATTCGGTGTTTTCAGGTGTTCCCAAATCAAAATGCAAGGTTATGCTGGACACCTGACTGCCCTCCTCCATCCTATTTTTCTTCTGTCCTCCATAACTTGCTATCAACACATGTTAAGTTTACCACTTCTATATCTCTATAAAATGTTCACAGAAGAGCATAGAATAGTATCAAGAAAAAAGCCAGTTCTTCTCCTTGTGGTTATCTTTCTATGTAGAAGTCATCATCTACAAGTTCTGAGTTCTAGCCTCTTACCTTGAAGTGCTGCCTTCCTACTTGAACAGTGTTCCATGTAGCCAGGCCCGTGTTATCACCTACTTAGAAACTTCAATGGTTCTAACTACCAGGAGCTTACAATCCCTAATTTCTGGCTCATTTTCTAAGCACCATGGGTTATCAGAAACTCTAAAACCCAAATGAACATAGTTCCGTAAATCTAGACCCCGTTTTGTGCCAATCTACTTCTGCATGGAATACCTTTTCCTTCCTTCTCTATCTGAATCCATGTCTCATCTGTAAAGAAATCAAACAATGTTGCTGAACACAGTGCCTGTGAGAACTATATGAAATCATGTTAAGGACTTGGCGTCAATCAAGAATTCTGTGACCACTAATAATAAGAGGAAGAGATAGGGAGGAATACCTGCAAAACTGACAAGAACAAAACAAATTTGCAATGCTCATTCTTTGGTGACTCAGAACCTGCGTTTCAACTACTGTGACAACTATGAGCAATGTACCATGTTTATTTCTTAAACATCTATCAAGAACTAATTTTGCACCATAAACTGCTGCTCTTCTTTATTGGTTCTGGAACATTTTGTCTATGATCTACCATACCTCCATATTGACAGCACCTAGAAGGAAGGAGTCAACTCTCTACCATCTATATGTGGTAGTGTGTATGGCACAGCAGCACTCAGAAAAGACAAAGAGTTCAGTCTTTCATAGATCTAAGCCACAGGACAAAGCCAACCACTCTTACATCCATTCTCGTTAGGTTTTGGATATAAAATGTATTTATTTGTCCTTACCAGGTCAAGGCCTTTTAAAAAGGCATTCAGAAGCTCAGTCATTAACACTATCACTTACTTTTTTTCTGTTTCAGTGTCCTGATTTCATCTTCACTCTAAATAACAAGAAAATACATTCTTTAAGAAAGTTGACCTCTAAGCTGGGCACAGTAGCTCAACGCCTGTATTCCTAGCTACTCAGGAAGCTGAGATCTGAAGACAGGTTCAAAGCAGCCCAGGCACTAAAGACCATGAGACTCTTATCTCCAATTAACCACTAGAAAAGCAGAAGTGGCGCTCTGACTCAAGGGGTAGGGTAGTAGTCTTGAGCTGAAGAGCTCAGTGACAGCACCCAGGCCCAGAGTTCAAGCCCCACGACCAACATACACACACATACACACACAGACACAGACACCAACATACACACACACACACAAAAATAAAGTTTTGACTTCTAGTATATCATTATATAATGATATAAATAAAAAGTTTATTTTTGAGCTAAATTTTACTCATTCAAGAGCCTAAGTTCTTTTTGCTTGCCAGTACTGAGATCTGAACATAGGGCCTTGCATTTGCTAGGCAGGTGCTTTACTATTTGAGCTATATCTCCAATTCTTTTTACTTTCATTCTGTTTTTCAAATAAGATCTTACTTTCTCCTAGGCCAGCTAGGATGGTCCGCTTATCTGTTTTCCACATAGCCTGGATGGTGAATCACTATTCCTAGCATGTTATTGGTTAAGATGGGGGTCTTATAAACTTTCTACCCAGGCTGGCCTTGAACTGTGATCCTCCAAATCTCAACCTCTTGAGTAACTGATGCTATAGGCATAACCTTCCATGTCCAGCTGAAATTTTAAAAAAATTTATCATATACAATTAGGAATTCAGGTGTAATGTTAATAATTGGTTATATGCATTTATCTATCTGTATATGTCTCATATACCAATATGGATGTAATGTAAATAACTATGTAGTTATATGTACTTATCTAAGTGACTGTTTACTGAAGGGCAATAAAAAACAGGTCTCAATAATCAGAACTGAAAGATATCAAAGGAACATATAAATACAGATGAATCAGGTCTTAATAATTTTAAAGCCTTTTCTAAACCTTGTCAATATTTAGTAATGACAGGTCTCAACTTTTGTACTTTATCCCTTTGTGCTGAATTCTGGAAATATTTCTCAATTTCATTTCCTTTATTATCAAACAAAGGTAACTCTCCCTGTCCCCCAATTACAAAGAAAAGAGTTAGTAGCTGGCAATTAACAGTACACTTTGGTTCACATCAACAAGTATTAACTTGCTATATTTGAAGTTTTCCCAATGTGAATAATACTAAGATAAACTAATCATCTTGTATCTGGACTACTTAATTAAGTACAGCACTAATTTTCCTTCATCTTATCTTTGATGAGCTTAACATGGATGTACTTATTTTAATTTCACAGTTTTATGAAAATTGAAGGTTCAAAGACATACCAATTCTTTTATTCGTTTTCTATGTCTGCTATGTGGATTGTTCAAATGACTGGTAAGATCAAATATTGTTGGTATTGCATTATCTCGAAGAACTGTTCTGTAAGGACTCTGCAAAAAAAATGTGTTAATTCAGAAATGATCCTTCTAAAAAATAAATTCCCTAGTATATCAACTATCTCTAAAGTATACAGACTTGAAATTTTAATGTTATTCCAGGAAATGAAAAAAAAAAAAAGTCAGCTTTTTCATTTGTCCTTCTGGCAACCTTTATCAGTTCTGTCCTTCTAGAATCATCCCTTCTAGGGGACTCACAAGTCTCCCAATAATCTACCCACCTGTATGTTTTATAGCAATGCTTCCCTCCTTACCTGCTATTTATGCCATTGTAGCCAATATTAATGAAAAACATCAGGCATACTGAAGATAACAATTGGACTAAATATCTAGAAACCAAAACATCTAGAAACTAGTCCAGTACCTACCAGTGACACACTAAAAGACTAACTGGTGATTTCTCCTCATTTTAGACCTCAGTTTCCTCTGCTCATTCAAGATATTTCCCAAAATGAAACTGTTTATATACCAACAATGATTATAATGCTTGCTGTTTCCATCATATCACCATATGTACCTCTCTCTTTCTCAATCTCTCTCTTTCTTTCTCTCTCTCTCTCTCTCTGCCAGCTTGAACTCAGTGCCTGAGCGCTGTCCATGGGCTTTCTCAAGGCTAGAGCTCTACCACTTGAGCCACAGCACCACTTCCAGCTTTTTATATGCATGTGGAACCAAGGAATTCAACCCCAGTCTTTGTGCATGCCAGGCAAACACTCTACCACTAGGCCAAACTCTTGGCCCCATATGTACTTTTACATAATATTCTTTTTCTTCTTCTTATTGTGTGTATGTGTGTGCTTGCATGCGCACTGGGCTTGGGGTTTTGAAGTCCTTGAGCTTTTTTTGCTCAATAGTAGTGTTCTACCACTTGAGCCACAGCTCCACTTTTGGATTTTTTTGGCAGTTTATTGGAGATAAGAGTCTCATAGACTTTCCTGCCCAAGCTGGCTTCAAACTGCAATTCTCAGATCTGTGCCTCCTGAGTAGCTAGGATTACAGGCGTGAGCCACTGATACCGTATGCCTTTTTAAAAATTAACATTATCCTAAGCAAAAACTGTAAAAATAATCTTTGATATTTTAAGTTATATGTCATAAATTACAAAATTTCTAAGATTAAAAACAGATCAATGAGCCATTTTAAGTCATCTTTCATACTATCATACATTACTATCAATGTTAATTCAGGTATTCCTAAATTTCCCTTCTATTGTGCTTTTCCCACTTTTATTACTTATTTTCTTTTTTCTGACACAAGATCTTGCTGCCTTTGCCACCCAAGTGTTGGAAATACTAGAAGTCTAGGCCCAGCTTCTCCTAATTATAATGATCTTATTATTATTGAAGGATGGTTATTGAGCTTCAGCCTCCTGAGTAGCTAGGAAAACAGGCATGAGCCACCAGTGCCTGGCAAGGATGATTATTTTTCACTCTATGCCCTATTAACCTAATCCAATTTAGCCATCTGGATAGATAGTCTTCCATAGTAGACCAGAGAAGGTGTGTGTGTGGGGGGGGTGGAAACTAATAAGAGATAAAATAACTGCTATTACATTCCTCCCAGCAAGTCAAACGAAGCAGAGACTTTAATTTCACCCTTCAGTTGCAATACAAAAATAGTGACTGTTCCAAACATATTCAGTACATAGTCAGCACTGGAACCATGGCTTAGTTTAAGCAGTAGAATACCTGCTTAACAAACATGAACCCTTGAGTTCAAAATCCAAGACTATCACAAAAAAAATAATTTTAAAGCATGTTGAAAAATGCCCCAAACAAAAATACCAATATAGGGACTGGGAATTTGGCCTAGTGGTAGAGTGCTTGCCTAGTATGCACCAAGGAAGACCCAGGTTCGATTCCTAGGTGCCACATACATAGAAAAAAGCTCGAAGTGGTGCTGAGGCTTAATGGTAGAGTTCTAGCCTTGAGAAAGTCCAAGGACAGTGCTCAGGCCGAGGCACTGAATCTAGATCCTCAGATCTCGGCATTCTGAGCAGCTAGGATTACAGGAGTGGGCCCCCAGAGCCATGCTCCCCAGGAAATCTGACTTCTTGATGACACTTCAGCTTCTAGTTTGGGACTAATGATTTTGAGTCTGCTAGAGGTGGATTAGTAAAATAATCACAGGAGATAGCAAAAACCTATCACACCTTAAAGTTGCCATCCTTTCCAAAGAGCAAAAGTCTCAAACCACAGATACACACAGTCAACTTTCAGTATTTTAGGAATTTTTTTAGATGAGAGGGATAAAACACTTTAAGAAATTAAGATTTAATTTGCTTTTTAAATTATTTTAGCAAATGAAGTAAAGATCAGAAAACAATGAGTGAAAAATGTGATATTTCATAAATATTCACTTATGAGTACACATGCCAAAAAATATTTTGTCCAATTGATATAAACAATTTAATTCAGTATTTAGATTTAATCTTTGCATATTTTAAGGTTTGAACAACAAAAAGTATTAATCATGTTATTACTCTGGTATCAAAGATGAAATATTTGGCTTGAAAGAACTACACATGAGAGTTAACTAGTAAGATCTTAAATGCCAAATGAATGAAGCCAAAGCTCTTAAACATTTCAAAATAAATATTATATAATCCAGCTTTTAACAACAGCACTGTCAACATATATAGAATATTTTTGCGTGGTGGCTCATGCTTGTAATCCTAGCTATTGAGGAGGCTAAGATCTGAGGATCAAGGTTTAAAGCCAGCCTCGGCACAAAAGGACCTGAGACTTCTTATCTCCAGTTAACCTCTAGAAAAGGGAAGTGGGGCTTTGTTCAAGAGTAGGGCAGTAGCCTTGAGCTGAAGAGCTCAGGGACAGCACCCAGGCTGGGTTCAAGCCCCATGACCCACAAAAAAATTTGAACAAATAAAAGAATTACTTTTGTATGTCTGAATAAATTTATTCAAGATTGAAGAATTTTTTGTAAATTAGAAAAGCAATAATAGCTTAGCTTCCTTTTCTGTACTCTTACTAAACAAGGAGTATACTAATGAACTATATTGTAACTTTCTCTCATTAATCTCATTGCAACTATATAATTGAGACCATATTTATTATTAAGTGTAAAAATGGATATGGCATTTAAAATAATCAAGCAGCATATTTTTACCTAATATCAAGAACATAAAAACAATTTGCCTTTTAGACATAAAGAAATCTCTTCTTTTGGTTGACCATTAATGCTCCACTCTTAACAATGCAAGCCAAAAAATAGCCCTCAAGTATTTGTGATTAAATTATCAAGCCGGAACTGGCTCACCTCCCAATGACTTCACAAGTATCTGCTTCAATTAAATTTGGGTAGTAAAATAACCCAATCATTCATTAGTTTTTGGATGCCTCTGCAAAATATATTGGAAAAAAAAAACTAAAATAAATTGCAAAGTAACAACATATAGTGTACCTTCAAATAAAGTTTATGTATATTCTAACATACAGATGTTACAATAGTTATACTAAACAAGAGTACCATAAATGAACAAAATTTTCTTCTTTAATATGTTTTACATTTGTTTCATTTGACTTAAATCTGCCCTATTTCTACCTTTTATTAGTCACATCAATAATAGAATCCTAGAGTGTTAAAAATCTTAAGCTCTGGGCTGGGAATGTGGTTTAGTGGTAGAGTGGTTGCCTAGCATGCATAAAGCCCTGGGTTCAATTCCCCAGTACCACATGCACAGAAAAAGCTGGAAATAGCGCTGTGGCTCAAGTGGTAGAACACCAGCCTTGAGAAAGCTCAAGAAGCCAGGCCAGGTGGCTCACACCTGTAATCCTAGCTACTCAGGAGGCTGAGATCTGCTGACTTCAGTTCAAAGCCACCCTAGGGACTAAAGACCTGTGGTGAAACTCTTATCTCCAATTAGCCACTAAAAAAAAAACAGGAAGTGGCACTGTGGCTGAAGGGGTAGGGCGGTAGCTTGAGCTGAGGAGCTCAGAAACATCTCCCAAGCCAGGAGGGCCCTTGAGCTAAAGAGATCAGGGAGCACCCAGGCCTAGAGTTCAAGCCCCACGACCAACAAAATTAAAAAAAAAAAAAAAAAAAAAGATGAAAATTTTGTTTTCACATTATTTGTGTGATTTTGTTTCCTCTTGTACATAGCGCACTAAAGTAGTGGTTCTAACAGGAAATTTGTAAAATGACAAGAGCACCATTTCTTAACAAAGGCATCATTCATAAAAAAAAAAAATCTCTAGAGAAACTGTGCTAAAGAAAGACAGACATTAGCTTACACTGTTATAATTATGTAGAATTTTTTTTTTTTTTTGCCAGTCCTGTGGCTTGAACTCAGGGCCTGAGCACTGTCCTTGGGCTTTCCTCAAGGCTACAGCTCTACCACTCGACCACAGCACCACTTCTGGCTCTATGTATGTGGTACCAAGAATCAAACCCGGGTCTTCGTGCATGCTAGGCAAGCACACTAGGCCAAACTCCCGGCCCCACGTAAAATTTTTTGTAAGTTCTAAAATGGTTATATCTAATGAGTGGGAATGGGATATCAGGAACAGATTAAAACAAAACAAAGAACAAAATAAATACTACTCAGTTCTACATTAATCTTCATTTTAGGGTGTTGGGTCACAGGTATACCTTCTAATTAGTAGACTAAAATATGCATTTCCAACCAGGTAAAGAGAGGGAGAAAAGCCATGTCATGTTCTATTACTTACGGTTCTACAGATCATGGAGGTCTCAAAGTGTTTGGCACATAGTCGATAATGTTTATTCAGCTGATCAGGTGTTTTATCTTCCAAGTCTGCTCTCCTACAATTCTCCACCCACTTCTGGCATCTATAAGCAAAACCAAAACACTATTATGGAATGTAAGTTCAACATTCAAATTTCAACATTTGGACTATGTGTAGTAGCACACACCTGTAATCCCAGCATGGGGAGAGCGGAGAATTACAAGTTTGAGACAAGCCTAGGACACCAAGCAAAAGTCTGCCAAGGATGTGAGGAAGGGAGGAAGGGAGGAAGGGAGGGAGGGGAGGGAAGGAAGGAAGGAAGGAAGGAAGGAAGGAAGGAAGGAAGGAAGGAAGGAAAAGGAAAAGGGAAAACACTACAAACAGCCAGGAGCACACATATAAATCCAACTTCATACCAAGACATGTGAAAGGGTATCAATGTATGTGAATTAATGCACCTTCTATCTGGCAAATATCATGTAACCCTTTTACTAATTAGAATTAAAAAAAAAAATCCAACTTCGCCATAGGCAGAAATCAGGAGAAACAAGGCTCAAGGCTAGCCCAGGCAAAAACTGAGCAAAATCTCATCTCAGTGAATAAGCTGGGTATGGTGGCACATATGCAAGGTCCTAGCTACACCTCCCAGCTATAACTGAGGCATAGGTAAAGAGGATCAAGGTTAAGGACATCCCCAAGCAAAATTTCAAAGTGCATGTTAGAAGCAATGAAATTGTTTGGAATATAGTGTAAATGTGTGGAGACTTAACAATAACACCCCACCCATGCAAAACTGATATAAGCTAATTTTTAAAAAATTGAAAACATGAATGAAGGATGTAATTCAAGACCTAAAAAATAACAAAACTAAGGGCTTGAATCCAGCTTAAATGAGCACTTGCCCAAGAACAAAACCCCCAAGAAGTTCAAAATCCTATGATTACACACATATACATACATGCACAAAAATTAAGTAAATTTCAGCATTTGGTTTAAAGACACACACATATATATTAACAAATTAACAAATTAAAAATAATTTGGAGAAGCTGATGAATAGCAAGATGAGAGAAGAAATCTTACAATTCATTCAATATAAATTCTTTGATTTCAGACAAAGTTAAAAGTATTATAAAATCAGTAGCAAAACTACAACTTAAACTTGTGTCTCAACTCCCAGGTTATCCCAGTATCAGATAGAACTCAATGATCAGAAGAACAAGTGAAAAGTTTCACAACTCAAAAAGCCATCATGCTAACTTCCCCTCAGGGAATTTGCCCATGGGACTTAACCAAATGAAGCAACACAATCATTGCAGAAAATTAGCAGGTAGAGTTCTTCTAATGACTAGTTTCAGGTAAAGCATGAAGGCTATACTCATTTACTCATCATAAATATGACTTATTACCTACAATGATAAATATATACTAATGCTGTAAGCTCTAGAATACAGGCTGTGTTTTTATATCCTATACACAATACTGAAGATAGCGAACGCATACACTCTTTATGTTTAAATTTACTCAGAAAATCAAATAATGATAAAATACTAAGCACCTAAGAGCTAAGACACTATTCAAGTTCTCTCTAAAGGTGGGTATTATTATCTGACTTGTACAGATGAAGAAACTAAGCCACAGAAATGCCGACTGGAGAAAAGTCAGATGTTCCCTTCACTTGATGGATAGTGTCACAAATGTGAAGATAATTCATCTATAATTATATAACAGTGTATTTTTGTCATGTCAACACTGTTGTCCACCCCCAATTCATACTCTTACAATTAATTTCCTCCTTGCTAAATCATGGTGATAACCAAGTATTATATTGCTCATTAACGATGCTCCTGTCTCAGCATTTTACAAACACTAATTATAAACACCTTATCTTTCAAAATCCAATTATTAAGTATAAAAACTCTTACTATAAAATCATTTGTTAAAGTGCTACAGCTAATTTTGTTTTTAAATTCTTAAGTCTCTGGAGGCCTTCTACATAGAATACTATCTCAGAACTAAGTTAAAATAGATTTTGATACCAATAACTAATTCCAAAACCCAAGAAGAACAGGTTGGTTATGGGACAGTCCAATTAATTACACTTATATCTTTCCATACCAAATATCTTAGGAATAAATCTAGTGAGAAATGTACAAAATACCTTGATGGATCAATTCTTCCCCAATTGATTTATTAATTCAGTGTAATCCCAATATATTCATGAGTGAATGTATGTAGAGAGACAGAGACAGAGAGAGAAAAAGAGAGGGGATGGCTAGAGAGGGACAGAGAGGGAAAGAGAAAAAGACAGGAAGTGACAAAATTGGGGGAGAGTTGAGAGAGAATTCTAAAACTTTTTTATACAGGAATTCAAAGGCTCAAGAATAGTGAAGACAAACAAGCAGGGAAAAAAAGTTGAAAAACTTATACTACTAGATAGTAATACTTATAAAGTAAGGTAAAAGTGTGGGTTAAATGCCTGACTAATAAGTTTGAGGTCCTGTGTTCAAACCTCAATGCTGCTAAAAAAAAAAAAAAAGGACAGTTTAGTATTATCCAAGGACAGAACAATGAAACAAAAGCAGTGAAAATGGATTTATCTTAAGATAAAGCAGTGAAAATGGACTTTCTACAATAAATATGAAGTCCATTGTATAACATGAACAAAAATGGATTTTGACTAGTACTTTTACACTACCTGAAAATAAATTCCAAGTGATCACAATTTTTAAATAAATATAAAATAATAAAGCTTCTAAAAGACAATGCAGGAGACCAGTAACTTTCCTTCATTAAAAGAAATAAGAATCATCTGCGTGCTGGTGATTCAGGCCTATAATCCCAGTTACTCAGCAGGCCAAGATCTGAGATTAACAGTTCAAAGCCAATCTAAGCACATAAATCCAAGCGACTCTTACCACCAAGAAGCTAGAAGCAGAACTGTGGCTCAAATGGCACAGCACCAGCCTTAAGAAAAAACAAAATAACTACTTAAGCTTACAAGAAGTGAAGGTATTTACAATTTACATTTCCAATGATGGATTCATCATATCTATCCATCTAAAGATAATACATAAATATGTGTATGAAAAACTCCTACAAACAAATTGGATAATCTAGTATAAAAATGGGCAAAGAATCTGAATAGGTATGTAAAAATAAAAGATTGAGGAGCATAGCCTCGTGGTAGAGTGCTTGCCTTGCATGCACAAAGCCCTGGGGTTTGATTCCTCAGTATCACATACACAGAAAAAGCTGGATGTAGTGTTGTGTCTCAAGTGGCAGAGCACTAGCCTTGAGCAAAAAGTGTCCAAGGACAGTGCCCAAGCCCTGAGTTCAAGCCCCAGGGCTGTCAAAAAAAATGAAAAAAATGTAAGATTATTGAAATGGCCAATGCATAGATGGGATTTTTTTTTTTTTTTTTTTTTTGGCCAGTCCTGGGGCTTGAAGTCAGGGCCTGAGCACTGTCCTTGAGCTTTCTCAAGGCTAGAGCTCTATCACTTGAGCCACAGCATCATTTCTGGCTTTTATTCCCCTGTGTATGTGGTACCGAGGAATCAAACTCAGTTCCTTGTACATGCTAGGCCAGCATTCTGCCACTAAGCCAAACTTCCTGGACCTGGAAAAAAATATTTTAAAGCCCATTTCTCATAAACTAAATACTAATTAACACCACAACAAAACATTACTATACACCTAGAAGAATAACTACAGTGTAGAAGAGATAATAGCAAATGTAGAGGTGAATCTACTTTGCCCATCATGGTAGAAAAAGTGGTAGTGTTCAATGGAATCCTATCTGCCTATGGAAATAACTTACGGACTCAAAAATAAAGTGAAGAAGCCAAGAGAACATGTTTTATGATTCTTTTTATATGAAATTCAAGAAGAGCCGAATGAAACTAAGGTTTTGTTCAGAAAGATTTTTTTTTTTTTTGGCCAGTCCTGGGCTTGTGCTCTGGGCCTGAGCACTGTCCTTGGACTTTCTCAAGGCTAGCACTCTACCACTTGAGCTTCAGCACCACTTCCAGCTTTTTTCTATATATGTGGTACTGAGGAACCGAACCAGGGTATTCATGCATGCTAGGAAAGCACTTACCACTAGGCCAAACTTCCAACCCCTGTTCAGAAAGATTTAACACATGAATAGCAAGTCCCATGCATAACTACTGAAATAAAAATATTTTTAAACGAATCTAAAACAATAAATAGTTTACACAACAGGCCTCAATTAACTATCCTTGGAAAGGCTTCCTTAAGCGTCTTTGGCAGATGTCTAAGAACTTAGCTGGTAAATCGTTTCTTACATGGACATAAAATTTTTCCTAACTGGTAAGGTGGCTCACTGTATCTAGACTGTGCAAACAAAATGATTTATATTGAACAACTGCTTCCTTCTGGGGATGTGAAGTTTTAGTATATGCTAGGCAGAAGCTGCTTATGTGACTATACCCTAATAAAAACCCTGCGTAATGGCAGCTCCACTTTCATTGCTGGGGGAAAATGGGCTATGTAACTGCTTATGGGAGGGTGAGCATTATAAGGAATGTCTCTTGACTCTTTCTTTGTTTCCTCCTCCCTGACAATCCAGGTGTATATACCTTCACATTCAAGACTCCTTTCATTCCTCTCCCTACCATCAAAACTTAACTAATCTGGGCCAGGAGTTTGGCCTAGAGGTAGAGTTCTTTTCTAGCAGGTTCGAAGACTGGAGTTCAATTCCTTGATACCACATACATAGAAAAAGCCGCAAGTGGTGTTGTGGCTCAAGTGGTAGAGCTCTAGCCTTGAGAAAGCCCAAAGGACAGTGCTAAGGCCCAGAGTTCAAGCCAGGACTGACAAAAGGAAAAAAAAAAACAAACAAAAAAGTAACTAATCTAAGCTATATGAAATACTGAGGAGAGTAGGATAATGACTGGAAAGGCAATGGAAGGATAAAACTTGGGATACTAACAATTCTTTTTTTGTTGTTTGTTCGTTTTTGGCCAGTCCTGGGGCTTGCTTGAACTTAGGGCTTGGGCACTGTCCTTGGACACTTTTTGTTCAAGGTAGTGCTCTGCTACTTGAGCCACAGTACCACTTCTGGCTTTTTTTGTCTTTTTGTGTGTGTGTGTGTGTGTCTGTCTGTCTGTCTGTCTCTCTCTCTCTCTGTGTGTGTGTGTGTGTGTGTGTGTGTGTGGTATGGAGGACTCCAACCCAGGCCTTTGTGTATACTAGGCGAGCACTCTACCAGTAGGCCCTGGTCCCAACCCCAGATGCTAACAATTCTTTATTTTTCCAAAATGTCATACGCATGTCACTGAAAACCCAATGTGCTATATTATATACACTTAGGATTTCTGACCTGTGTGTGTGTTTCTGAATCAATAAAATTTAAGATACCTATGACCACAAATCTTTCTTCTATGCCTGCATGTATAGATTATTTATGTACAAATATATAGTACATATTTATGTATCTCTCCGATCTTTACCAATCTCTCCCCTTGTCATTATCTGTTCCATGTACTCTAGACTCTGGCCTTTTCCTTCTGTAGAATGATATCCTGAATCTATCTCCATCCTGAACAATCCTGTATTTAATTCATTAAAATAGCAACATTGGTCGAGTGCTGGTGGCTCACAACTAAGCTACTCAGGAGGCTGAGATCTGAGGATCAAGGTTTGAAACCAGCCTGAGGAGAAAAGTCATTGTGAAACTATTATTGGCAGTAAGCTACACAAAAAAGCCAGAATTGATGGTGCAGCTCAAGTGGTAGAGTTCTTGCCTTGAGCACAAAGAGGCTCAGGGACAGTGTCCAGGCTCTGAATTCAAGCACCAGAACAGGGCAGTGGGGAAGCAATATTGCTGGGCACTAGTGGCCAACCCTGTAATCCTAATTTTTTCGGAAGCTGAATTCTCACAATCAAAGTTCAAATCCAGCTGGAGCAGGTAAAGCTGTCAAGACTCTTATCTTGAATTAATCAACAGAAAACTAGAAGTGGTAGAGTGCTAGCATTGAACGCAAAAGCTCAAGGACAGTGCCCAGGCCTTGAGTCAATCCCTATCTCCCTCCCTCCCTCTCTCACACACACACACACACACACACACAGAAGCAGCATCACTGCTGCTATTCTAATGAAAAATACATTTTCAAAATAAGCAACATTTGACAAGAAATGCCACTGTTTTTCTTTTTTCTTTTTTTTTTTTTTTTTTGCCAGTCCTGGGCTTGAGCTCAGGGCCTGAGCACTGTCCTTGGACTTTCCCAAGGCTAGAGCTCTCTACCACTTGAGCCTCAGCACCACTTCTGGCTTTTTTCTATGTATGTGGTACCGAGGAATCGAACCTGGGTCTTCGTGCATGCTAGGCAAGCACTCTACCACTAGGCCAAACTCCCGGCCCAAAAATGACACTGTTTTTCATCTTTGCAAATCTCTTTAAAGTCTAGCTTAATGGGAGAAAAGTGGAATTCTCATATCTGTTTTGGTATTTAATCGGATGCCATAAATCCAGCCTTGCATTGGTATGCAGTTTAAAACTATTAAAATACATTTCCCATAGGGCACCAGTAGCTCACACCTGTAATCCTAATTATCAAGAAACTGAGATCTGAAGACTGCTGTTCAAAGTCAAGCTAGGTAAGAAAGTCTGTGAGACTTAACCACCAAATTAAGCACCAAAAAGCTGGAAGTGGAGCAGTGGCTTAAGTAGTAGAGAGCTAGTCTTAAAAAAGGGGGGGTGGTGGTCAAGAACATAATCTAGGCCTTGAGTTCAAGCCCCCAGACCTGGCACAAAATGAAGAATTAAACAAACACACACATATTTCCCTTTTTCATGTAATTTTGGATGCTCATCAAATTATACAAATGGCAGTATCTTTAAAAACAGCCTTTTCAGGCTGGATAAGTGGGACTGCATTAAACTGCAGAGCTTTTGTATGGCAAAGGACATAGCTAGTAAACTAATCAGGAAGCCTACAGAGTGGGAGAAGATCTTCACCAACTAAACAACGGACAAAGGCCTCATATCTAAAATATATCAACAACTCAAAAAATTGAATCACTCCAAAACTAACCTCCAAAGTAACAACCATCCCATTAAAAAATGGGCCAAAGAGTTAAAGAGAGTCTTCTCTGAAGAAGAAACAAAAATGGCCTATAGACACATGAAGAAATGCTCAACATCTCTGGTCATAAAAGAAATGCAAATCAAGGGGGCCGGGAGTTTGGCCTAATGGCAGAGTGCTTGCCTAGCATGCACAAAGACCCGGGTTCGATTCCTCGGTACCTCACATACATAGCAAAAAGCCGGAAGTGGTGCTGAGGCTCAAGTGGTAGAGTGCTAGCCTTGAGAAAGTCCAAGGACAGTGCTCAAGCCCTGAGCTCAAGCCCAGGACTGGCAAAAAAAAAAAAAAATGCAAATCAAAACAACTCTAAGATTCCACCTCACTCCAGCTAGAATGGCCAGGATCAGGAAAACGAATGACAACAGATGCTGGAGGGGATGTGGCCAGGAGGGATCACTAGTACACTGTTGGTGGGAGTGCAAACTCGTTCAACCACTATGGAAAGCAGTGTGGCAGTGCCTCAAAAGGCTAAACATAGAACTCCCCTATGACCCAGCAATTCCACTACTTGGCATTTACCCAACCACCCAGAAACAAGGACATACTTAAACCCACTAGCACAACAATGTTCATTGCAGCACTATTCACCATAGCAAAGATATGGAACCAACCTAGATGTCCCTCAGTTGATGAGTGGATCAACAAGTTGTGGTATTTGTACACAATGGAATTCTATGCTGCTGTCAGAAAGAATGACATCGCCCCATTTGTTAGGAAATGGAAAGACTTAGAAAAAATCATATTAAGTGAAGTAAGCCAGACTCAAAGGAACTTAGGCTCAATGGTTTCCCTCATTCGTCATAATCAGTAGAAACCTTGGGCTCTACTAGCAGAGATTTGCAATAGAGCAAAATCTTGATACATAAGGACATATAATGTGAAGCTAATTGAAAGGACCTCCAGGATAGTGAAACAAAAGCCATATAATGAATGATTGTTGTCCTTAATGTACTATGTTGTCTCTCATCTCCTTTGCTGTCCCTTGGTTATCTCATATTGGTATAGTATCTCACTTTGTTATCTGATATATTGAATTTATTTGTATTTGGATATTTGAAATTTGATAGGGAAGGGGGGAAAACCAAGACGGGTGGGGGGTGTGGGGGCGGAGGGAAACGGGTACCAAGACATGTGAAAGGGTATCAATGTATGTGAATTAATGCACCTTCTATCTGGCAAATATCATGTAACCCTTTTACTAATTACAATAAAAAATAAATTAAAAAAAAAAAACAGCCTTTTCAGGCTGGGAATGTGGCCTAGTGATTGACTGCTTGCCTAGCATGCATGAAGCCCTGGGTTCAATTCTTTGGTACCACACACACAGAAAAAGCTGGAAGTGGTGCTGTGGGTCAAGGGTAGAGTGCTAACCTTGAGAAAGCTCAAGGACAGTGCCCAGGCCCTGAGTTTAAACCCCAGGACTGACAAAAACAAAAACCCCCAAACACTCAGCCTTTTCATACTTGATTATATTAAAATCCACTGTTCCACCTCACACTTTCAACAGATCTTTTATCTATTAATGTGTCTACAAAAATCATAAATTATTTTGAATGATTACTTCAATATAGACCATCTAAAGGTTACCATTTCATAAACAAAATTATTAGATCAATATTGTCAATGATTTCATGAGAAAAGTGTTTAGTATTAGAGAGCTTTCAAGTTCATGGTAGCATAAATTTTCCATTATTCCAATTTTCACTTGAATTTTAGAATCTCAGTTATTTTTCTTTCTTTTTTTTTTTTGCCAGGCCTGGGACTTGAACTCGGGTACTGAGGAATCAAACCTGGGCCTTTGTGCATGCTAGGCAAGCACTCTACCACTAAGCCACGCTCCCAGCCCAATTTCTTAAGTGATGGACATATTAGCTGGATATGGTGGGACTGCTTGTAATCCCAGCATGTGGGTAGTTGAAGAAGGAAGACTGAGTTTGCCATCAGGCTACATAAGATGATGTTGTCTCAAACAAGAAAAAAAAAAAAGCAACAGGCTAACTTCATTTATTTCTGAAAAAATATCTACTAAGCAACCAGATCTGAACAATCACATGTATATTTTAATTCTAAAAAACACAATAATCAAATTATCTGAGCACAATGCTTTAATGTTACTACTCCTACCCCTGCGTATCTCAGCCTTTATACTCCTGAAAGGACATACATTTAAAAAAGCAAATAACATTAATGTTATTATGAAAATAGCTTCCACACTGCAGATTCTTTGAAAGGGCCTTGGGAACTGCTATGATCTAAATGTGTCTGCCCACCTCCCAACTCACATGCTCAGTTTAAATTCTCAGTGCAATGGTGCTGGAAAATGGGGCATCTGCAAGGAGACTAAGTCAAGAGTAAAGTCCTCTCAAATTGGTTTAATATTATATATAAAAGAGTCCAAAGTGCCAGGCACCGGTGACTCACACCTGTTAGTCCTAGTTACTCAGGAGGCTGGGATCTGAGGATGATAGTTCAAAGCCAACCCAGGCAGGAATGTCTTTGAGACTCTTATCTCCAATTAATCACAGAAAAAGCCAGCAATGGTGCTGTGGCTCAAATGGTAGAGTGATAGCCTTGAACCAAAGGAGTTTATGGACAACGCCGTCCAGGCCCTGAGTTCAAGCCCCAGGACCAGGGGGAAAAAAAAGGTCAAAGAGATTTTGTTTCCTCTTCTGCCCTATGAGGACATAGCAAGGCGGCACCATTATGAAGCTAAAAACAAATCTTTTGGCTACACACTAAATCTGCTACAGACCTAGTCTCAGAATTCCAGGCCTACGAGACTGTGAAAAATAAAGTGCTGTTACTGATTTACTATTTGGTCCAAGCTATTTTGTTACAGCAGCACACATGGACTAAGACAAAGACTTAAGTCCCCTAAAGACTATTGTTTGTCATTTTACAAGACAGAGAACAAATCTCAACTAATCTTGATTAAACTCTCCAAAGAACCCTGGAAGAGCTGGACACTTCCTCAATACTGTAATCCTAGCAACTAAGGAGCCGAGATCTGAGGATTGCAGCAGGGTAGACAAGACTGTGAGACTATTATGTCCAATAAACAACCAAAAGCCCAGAAGCAGAACTGTGATTAAAGGGGTGGAGTACTAGCCTTAAGCAGAAATGCTCAAAGACAATGTCCAGGCCCTGAGTTCAAGCTCCAGGACCAGTGCGCTCGCAGACTTAATTCTCAAAGTAGAGAACATTAATTGCCTAAGAGGGAAAGAGCTCCAACTGCCCAACTCACTCTGGGAAGAATTCATTAGCTCCACCAGCAATTTTCACCTGATTTGGAAAAGAGTCCAACAATGAATTGCCCACAGATTCCCATCAATACTTTATATTAGGGGTCAGGAGTTTGGCCTAGTAGTAGAGTGCTTGCCTAGCATACACAAAGACCAGGGTTCAATTCATTGATACCACATACATAGAAAAAGCTGGAAGTGGTGCTGTGGCTGAAAGTAGTAGAGCTCTAGCATTGAGAAAGCCCAAGAACAGTGCTCAGGCCCTGAGTTCCAAAAAAAGAACCAGCAAAAACAAAAACAAAAATCTTCGTATTAGGCAAGCCATAGGTTGATAACCAATGACCAACTTTAGGTAATGAATGACTTCCATGCCAAGGCCCTAACCTGAGTTAACCCTTACAATACTTCACTTTAGGGACCAGGAGCAGGCCTAGGGGTAGAGTGCTCACCTAGCATGCACAAAGCCCTGGGTTCAATTTCTCGGTACCACATATACAGAAAAAGCCGGAAGTGGTGCTATAGTTCAAGGACAGTGCCCAGGCCCCAAGTTCAAGCCCCAGAACTGGGGAAAAAAAAAAAAACAACAAACCATATATATATCTATATATATACACACACATACATTTCAGTTTTAAAAGGCACATTATGCCAGGCTCTGGTGGCTCACTCCTGGAATTCTAGCTACTTAGGAGGCTGAGATCAGAGGATGGCCTGGGCACAAAAGTCCTTGAAACTCTTATCTCCAAATAACCACCAGAAAGCCGGACGTGGCATTGTGGCTCAAGGGATTGAACGCTAGCCTTCAGCTCAGGGACAGAGCCCAGGCTGAGTACCAGCCCCACGACTGACAAAGTAAGTAAATAAAAAACGTAGGAGCCATTTTTTTTTAAACTTTTTCTCTTCAAACCTTACCTCAAAATGCAACAATTTATACCTCTTCTACTAATATCTCTACTAATCTAGATTACTGCACGAATCTTTTTTTTTGCCACTTTCCCAAACTTTATTAAAAGAAACAAACCAGTCGTGATGAATCTCTATGTAACAGTCAATTTTCCAGGATTCCTCCCTTGAAAATGTGACATCTGATTTCCAAACGCATGCCGGAAGTGTACATGGCTCCCAATTGTACTAAAGAAGGTTAAGAAGCTGAAATGCTGAACATTCATCTCCCACCCTTCCCCAGTCTGTGGTCTGTCTTTGGATCAGCAATAATTGCCTGAACAGCTACTATGGCTTCATTAATTTTTGTCTGTAGTTCTCTGAGCTCTTCTTCTATATGCAGAAGTCGCAGAATCTGAGCAGCTTCGTTAAGAACTGCATCTCCTGTACTGCACTAATCTTTAACTGGTCCTCCTTCACTGTTGAAGCAGAAGCCTCTATGCTCTGAATGTAACCATAAGAAACTGTTCACTCAGAATGCATGTCAGTATTATATATCCTTCTTCAGTCTCATTCACAGGAAAGCCTTGCTTTTTATTTACTGTTCCCATTGATTCCTCTTTAATCTCTATATTTTTATGTTCTTTACCAGTGACACACTTTTCTATATATTTTATTGGTCTATTTTCCCCCAGAAGAACATAATCTCTGTATGAGACTTTATTCGATTGTCTGCACTGTTCCCTCCCCTTGCTCAGACCACTGCCAGGACATAATAGGCCTTCAATATTTATCGAATACATCACTCGCTACGTTACCATCTGTTGATATATCCCTCCTCCCACGGATTGGCGCTTTCTACATGCAGTGGCACTGTCTCATTCGCCTCTCAATTCCTAGTCCCTGACATCCGTGCTCCCCGTTAGCAGGCACTGGATTCTGAATGAGTGCCCCAGCCTGAGAGGCCTAGGAAATACCCTCAGCCTTTTATTACCTCCACACAAGCCAGCGTGCGGGTTACGTCAGTTCCCACGCCCTCACCAGTGTCCCCCGTTCTCCTCCCAATCACCAAGGCGGTGGAGTCACGGTCAAGGCCTGCATTTGACAAGTGGCAGGGAGGCGGCAGTTGTGACCTGACGAGATCAAAGAAGGCAGGAGGCAGAGAGGGGGGCAGCGCCGGGCCCAGAAGACCACAGCGCTGGATTTCCAAGTGGCTTCTTTTGACAGCTGAGGAAACTGAGGCCGGGGAGAAGAGCAGCGCCCCGAGGACACAGCGCCAGGGAACCAGGATCGGAGCCCAGCTCGTCCCGCCTCCGCGCCGCCCCGGCGGCCTCACGTTCCGGGCAGCAGGCTGGACGCGGGTCCCCCGCGGACGCACGTGCTCCGCGCCGCTCCCACGCCCCTCGGCCCGCGCCCGCGCCCGGCGCGCTGGGCCCGGCGGCCGGCCCCGCGCCGCCCTTACCTAGCCGGGTCCCGCGGGAACCTGAAGAAGGCCAGGTCGGACTGCGTGCTCTTCCTCGTACAGTTGGGGGCCGCGCAAAAGTTCGGCATCGTCGCTCGTCCGCCGGCCGGCCCCGCTCTCCCCTCCCCGCCGCCTCGGGGCCGTCGGCCCGCCCGTCGGGGCCGGGGAGGGGAGCCAGGCCGGCCGGCCGGCTCGGCAGGGCTACGCGCGGGGAGGGGCGGCGCGTGAGCAACCGCGAGGGGCAGGAGGGGCGCGCGGTCCGAGGCCGGGCTGGGGACGCGGCTCCACAGTGCTGTGAGCGGCCGGGAGGATTTACCGCCGCCGCCGCCGCTGGTGCACCTCCCGCCCGCCCGGGACGCTGCCGCCTCCTTCCCACAATGCACCCCGGCGTCCGGGGGTGCCCTCTCTTCCCTCAGCCTTCCTCCTCCGCCTCCCTCGGAGCCGACCTCTCGGCGGGCGGCCACGCACAGAGGAACGCCTGCCGGGGTGTGGCGGGGGAGGGGGCGGGGCCTAGAGTAGCTGCCACAGTGCGCCTGCGCTCGGCCCCACACTTTGGGAAAGAACTGCGCATGCGAGTCAGTCTCCGGAGACCTAGCGGGCGAGCTCCGGGGTGCGCTGGTAGGTTTGGCGTGCGTTTGTTTCTGCAGATTCGGGGCGAGCTTGCACGTTGCAAAGCTGCTGCGTCTCTCCCGGTTTGCTTGAGTCGCCGCCACGTAGGCATCTGCTGTGGAAATTTCCGCAGACGCTTAAGAGGGCCGCTGAATCCGGACGACTTTGGTGTCTGCCAGGCAAACTGGCGGCCGAGCCGGATGCCCCAGCAGGATGCACAGACGTGGGCTGTATGGGATTTCATTTTCCTCTGCATCGCCTGTGACCCTGTTAGCCTCTCTAGGGATGCCTAGACACTCAGGGACGAAAAACTCAGACAAGCAATTACTTTTCCCTGGTGAGGCTTCCAGAGCAAGAATTAGGATTACACCCACCTTAGATTACACCTTCTCTTCCGCTCACAATTGTGGCCTGTTGACGTCCAGAATGAGTGTTCATTATTTAGAACAAAGGATTATTACATTTGGGTGAAACGGATCAAATTTGCAAGTGGCTGAAGAATTAAACTTTAAACTGTTACACTCATTCTGAAAGAAAACTGGAACATAAAGAAGTCATGTCAGGTATTTTGAAAAATGGGCCTAAATCTGGCAAACTCCGATCTGATCTTTCAAAGTCAACTAGGAAAAGTAACATGTATGAGGGGAAAAGGTAATAAATTCCGAAACACGGAGTCATCTACAGAGCAGATTTGGCAGGAGAAGGCCTTTGTATCACATCCCAGAACCTGCTACCCTGCCAGCGGATTTCTGCAGGGTTCGTCTTCAGCAAGCCTTCCTACTAGGGTTGCTCAGGATTGCTTTACACCCTGGTGAAAGGAACTAGAGGTTGCTGATCCTTCACCAAGGAAGCTGTCTCCCATAGGCACTCTCATCTACTGTTCTGCTTTCAGGCTTCTCAGCCACTCCCCTCTGTCTGTCATGGAACCACTACTTAATCTATGCTGGACTATAGGGCCATCCTCACTCTTCTCCTCTTTGGAGTGCTTTTGATGGTTGACTTCTGTGGCTTGCTTATGCTTGATTTTCTTGGCTTCACAAAAATTGAATCTCTTTACTTCCCCTTCCTCAGCTTGCTATGTTCCTTTGTGTTAATCATTCTGCCTCAGGAGCTCATGTCAGTGAGAAGTTGGGGACTGGATCTCTTAAAGTCCTGGAAGACAGGTTCTTCTGGGAGGATGCCTAGAGAAGGCCTACAGTTTCAGGCTGCTTTGCAGTTAAGGCCTAAGCTATGATACAGAAGGTTACACTTGAGCCACACTGGGATTAACAGCTGATCTGACACAAATGACTTAGTGGAAGCCCCCCAGAACCCAGAGATTGGCCTCCAGCACTGATCTTCTTCTAGACATTCCCCTCACAGAAGAGCCATGTTTGTTTCATTATAGTCTTGTGCTTTGGCCCTTTATTTACTTGAGTGTCACCTCTGCTGGAAGAGAAGGATCTGGCTCTACAACATGTAAGTCAGGTGACAGGCCAACACTGTGCTATTTTAAGAAAAAGACCAGTTCAACAAGAAATGTACTCATTACCTTACTCATATAACCCCTATGTATATCACCTCTACAATAAAATTATAGAGAAAGAGAAGAGAGAAAGGAAGAGAGACAGAGACAGACAGAGAGACCAGGTGTCACTCCAGACTGGGATGTAAGGGGATCTAGGGTCTAGTGCCAGTTCCCACACAATGATCAGGTTTTACTAACACTAATACTATGAGGTGTCTTTTGAGAATGTGCTGTTTTTAAAACACTATACTAGGCATCCAGTGTGAAATTCTGAAACAAGATCACCAATGTTGTATGGGCTTCATGGAGAAGGTAGTTTTTAAACCTGATCCGTGAAGAAGGGATTTCAGATTAGGGAACTTCCCAGAAGGTGGAACAGCATGAAACTTAGCACTTGTATAAGAAATCATGGCTAAAATAGCAAAGGCTGAAGGGAAAGATAGAGCCAGGTATGATGATACATACCTGTAATCCCAACGCTTGGGAGGCTGAGACAGGAAGATCCCAAGTTAAAGCCAGTTTGGGCCAGAAGAGATAAAGATGTTGGAAATGAGCAATTTGGGATAATTTGTTTCTTGCCTTCTGCCACTGGTATTATGTCATTATACTAGTAGCTTATAAATTGCTTTCCCCTGATTAGGTTTATAATAACTCATATAATTATCTCAGATTTGGGGGAAGTAAAATGACTGTTGTAATATTTACCTAGAGAAAAACACATTCTTGTGGCTGTTAAGAATCATTAAGCCCAAGGCTGAAATGAGCTAGGAATAACCCAACAAGAGAGTTCTTTTGTAACAATGCTCTTTATGTCTTTGCCACCCACCAAATCCATTTTCTTACTGACCTGCACCTTGTTTCCCAGGCATCTAGATCTCCTAGACCTATAGTCGCAGATCCAGCTGTGGCTCTTACTGAAGGATCTGCAGATAACTATCAGTTTATTCTTCACCAGTTAGTTGGCTGTCTGTTCTCTGATTCCTTGGTATTTTGTTTTCTATTTTTTTTTTTTGTGCCAGTCCTGGGCGCGAGCTCAGGGCCTGAGCACTGTCCTTGGACTTTCTCAAGGCTAGAGCTCTACCACTTGAGCCTCAGCACCACTTCCGGCTTCTTTCTATGTACGTGGTGCTGAGGAATCGAACCCGGGTCTTCGTGCATGCTAGGCAGGCACTCTACCACTAGGCCAAACTCCCAGCCCAAGGTATTTTGTTTTCTAGTTGTAGACTATACCTCCAAAAGTGGCTTTTAACCACTGGGTATACTGAATTACTTTTTTTTTTTAACCCCCCCCCTCACCTTACAACTCTTCTTCCTTGGGTTTTTGGATTGTCCTTTTCAGCTCTTGACTTCAGCTGTGGTCCATAGGGACAGAAGTGGTCTGCTCTAGCTTTAGCCTCCTGTTGCCTTCCTGGCCACAGAAGTAGAGTGACGTGACATAAAGAGATTCTGTTTTTGCTTATGTTGGTGTGTATGTGCACATGCACAAGGCTAGCATTCTTACCACTTGAGCCATAGGCCCACTTCCTGCTTTTTTGTAGTCAGTTGCAGATAAGACTCTCACAGACTTTCCTGCCTTCCTGGCTTCCAACCTTAGTCCTCAGATCTAGCCTCCAGTATAGCTGGGATTACAAGCTTGAGCCACCTACACCTGGCTTTGTTTTTGTTTTTGTTATGCCTATAATCCTAGCTACTCAGAAGGCTGAGATCTTAAGAACATGGTTCAAAGCTACCCAGAGGTAAGTCCAAGAGAAGTCTGAGACTCCAAGAGCTAGGGGTAGAGCTATGGGCTCAAGTGATAGAGTACCAGACTTATATAAATAAGCAGAGTCAGTGTAAGCCCTGAGTTTAAGCCCCAATAACACACATGAATGTGTGTGCACATGCACACCCCCTCCCAGATATACATATAACTTGACTTGTCAAATTACAACTGTTACAAATTTTCTGGTTTTTATGCAAAATTAAAAATTTTTAAATATTTTTAAAGCTAAACATAACTTGCCCTATGTCCCAGCCATACCACTCCTGGGCATCTACCCTGAACATCACAAGCCAGTATATGATAAGAACACCTGCACATCCATGTATATTGTGGCATTATTCACAACAGTCAAGATAGGGAATAATAGCTAGGCATGGTGGCTCACTCCTGTAATCCTAGCTACTCAGGAGGCTGAGATCTGAGGATCATGGTTCAAAGCCAGCCTGGGCAGTAAAGAATGTAAGATTCTTATTTCCAGTTATTCACTAGAAAATGGCAAGTAGAGCTGTGGCTCAAGAGGTAGGGTGACAGCCTTGAGCTGAAGAGCTCAGGGACAGCACCCAGGCCCAGAGTTCAAGCCCCATGACCCACAAAAAAAAGATAGGGAAACAACCAGCATGCCCCACAATAGATGAGTGGAGCAAAAAAAAAATGCAGTAACTATACACAGTGGAATTTTACACAGTCATTGGGATAAAATGCCATTTGTAGGGGAATTGATGGACCAAATCATGTTAAGTGAGATAAGCCATGCTCAGAGAAACAAATGGTGCATATTTTCTCTGATATGTACAAGTTAGCTCTAAAATGGGGGATATGACAAATTACACAGAATTCTAGATAACCACATACAATGAGACCAAAAGAGGATACTCTTGGAAGAGAAACACAAAGGTGCAATGCCTAAGTGCCCCTTCATATTTATATAAAATATATATGTACTGAAACAAACCCCACGAAACAAGAGGCTACTCCCCACTTTGTTTTTAGTTTTTGATGATTCTGTTTTCTCATATATGGTATAGTCAGTAATACATCTTTGAAAGGGTTTGGGGGGAAGGTACAGAACTCAAGGGAAAATGGGTAAAAAAAGTGCAGCAGTGGAGCTCATTGGACACTGATTAAATGAACTATAGGTGGCGATGGAAGGGAAACTGGGAGAGAATGAGAATAGAAAACACTGTACAAAAGAAAATGTACTCATTACTCGACTCATGTAATCCCTCTGTATGTCACTTCTATAATAAAAAATGAAATAACTGGTATATTGTATATATGTTTATTTGAAATAGGATAGGGAAGGGGGGAAACAAGATGAGGGGAAGGGGTAGGGGAGGGAAATGGGGACAAAAACATGAGAAGGGGTAGCAATGTTTGTTAAGTACTGCACCTATCTGGTGAACATAATGTAACCCCTCTATTAATTACAATAAGAAAAAATTTTAAATGAAATAAATTAAGAAAATATTTAATTTCTAGTGGGCACCAATGATCCTGTAAATCCTAGCTATTCAGAAGGATGAGCTCTGAGAACTGAGGTTCAAACCTAGTCTTGGCAGGAAAGTCCAAGAGACCCTTTTCTCCAGTTAACCACCAAAAAGTCAGTGGAGCTGTGGTCCAAGGGGTTAGAGTATTAGCCTTGAATAAAAAAGAACAAAAAAGCTCAGGGAGAGTGCTAAAATTCTGAATTTGAGTCCCAGGACTGGCACCCAAAAAAAAAGTTGGCAGAAGTAAGAATGAGGCCACATCACTGATCTATGAGAATAACGCAGCTAGGTCAACATGTATGTAAGATACACGTGGTGATGGCTGGAGAGGGACAGAAGGGAAAAGGGCCAACCTCAGAGAAAAATCTCTACAAAAGAATCAGTGATCAGAATCTACAAAAAATAAACCAAAATGATTATAAGAAAACACTATGAGTGACATCTATTATGTGGCTTTACGTAGGTAAAAAGAACTTAAGAATGAAATATGTTCTGATAAATGAAAAAGGATATGAAATTCTCTCCTGGGTGAAATTAACTTCCTTTAGATTTCACTGTCACATTCTCTCATACAAAATGAATTCTTAAGATGGATTTTATTACAGCCGAGTCTCTGAAGATCCTTGAGTGTTCCATCTAATTTCTTTAGGAATAGCTTTCAATGTGTCAAGTCTACCTCCTCCCACACTCAAACAACATGGTGTTTTACATCGAGAAAGTGACACTAAGATCATTAGTCATTTGAATGTTGTAATTTACAAAACCCTTAAGGTTTTCAAATGTTACTGTGTTGTCTAGAATTACTATATACTTAATGCCTGAAGAGTAAATCACATTGTGAGATTTTAAAGCACAAACTTTGCAATGTCTGTCCATAGATGAAGTTATTATGTGAAAAAAGATGTACTTAAATTGTTGCTTTAGTAAAACTGATTATCTTTAAAATAAGTGTATCTTCTTGATGAAATTCCAAGTCTTTAATTGAATATACAATATAAAATCTATGTGCATATATGGAAGAGGAGAAGAGGAGGTAGAGGAGGAGGAGAAAAAGAAGGAGGAGGAGGAGGAAAAAGAAAAGAAACCTTCAAAGAACAGAAGACATTATTTTGCTAGCTCTTCTTAGCAATGTAACTGGCAGTTCATATATACCTTCTAAGTGACTCAGCAATTCATCTATAAGAAGAAAACAGCATTTATTTTTTACAGTTGTTCATTTTTTCAACAAATATTTGTTGAATGCATGTCCGACACAGGTCCAGACATAGGATGTAGTAATAAACAACTATTTCACAAAATGACAGTCTGTAAAAAGTTGAACCTACTATTGCTTTCTGTCTTCTGTTAGCTAATAAAGCAGGAACCTGCTTTTGCTTAGGCAGACAAATGAATTCTTACAGTTGTGTTTTGTATTTCCTGTATGACAGATTAATCAAAGTAGTGTCTAAACACTGTTATAAACGGCCTTTTTCTGGAGCCAGTTGGCAGGAGTCCTTGTGTGGGGCTGGATGGCAGGTGTTAGGTCCACAAAGACAGATGTAAAATGTCATTGCTTTTTAAGCATAACAAACTAGAAGACTTTTAATGCCTGTTTCTCTTAAAGACAAACTGTACCCTGCACACTGTGCCAGACATTGGAGGACTGAGCAAATTTCCAGTTATTAAGAGGGGGCTGACTACTGCATTATTTATGGGAGACCAAGGCATTGACAAAAAGCCAGGAAAAGGAGAGTTTAACACTCATGGTTTGTTGATATTTTTGCTCATGTTAGAAAAATTGGAAGGTTCACAAGCGCTCAAAAAAGTAGAAGTTCAACCTTAGTATTTAAGTCTTTCACCAGACTCATCTCTCTGCCTCGGCTTATGAACAGCTATTTACTGAATTCCTTCTTTAGCTAGCCTGAGACTAGGCACAGAGGGTTCAGTGTTTGGTTAGACAGTCTCTACTAAAGGGACAGGGGAAGAAGGGTGAGATGTGGAAAGATGCACCAGGAATAGGCCAGGAATAAGACTGGCCAGGAATTTACCCAAATGTCCAGAAACAAGGCCATATTAAAGCCACTAGCACAATGATGTTCATGGCAGCATTATTTACCATAGCTAAGATATGGAACCAAACCACATGCCCTTCAGTATGATGATTGGATCAAGAAGATATGGTACTTATACACAATGGAATTCTCCACTGCCATTAGAAAGAATAACATCACCCCATTTGTAAGGAAATGGAAAAACTTGGAAAAAATCATATTAAGTGAAGCAAGCCAGACCCAAAGGAACATAGGCTCAATGGTTTTCCTCATTTGTAATAATTACTACACATCTAGGACTCTCCTAGCGGAGGATTACAATAGCTCAAAACCTATGTACGTAAGGTCATATAGGATGAGACCAAATGAAAGGAACAAGACCTTTATCTTTTGTGATTGTTGTTCTTAATGTATTATCTTTTCTCTTTTTTTGCCCTTTAGTTAATCTCATATTATTATCTCATATTATGTATCTGACTTCCTTACCTGGTATATTGTATATTGAAGTGGGAAAAACAAGATGATTGGTGGGGGGGAGGGAAATGAGGACAAAAACATGAGAAGGGGTATCAATGTGTGAGAAGTAATGTACCTACTACTTGATAAATGTAAATGTATCCCCTCTATACATTATCCAACATTAAAAAAAAAAGACTTATCAATCTTTCTCAAAAGGAAGCTCTAAGGAACAAGTTTTGTAAAGAATTTGGAACAAGGGGCCAGGAACTTGGCCTAGTGGTTAAAGTGCTTGCCTAGCACGCACGAAGACCCGGGTTCGATTCCTTGGTACCACATATATAGAAAAAGCTGGAAGTGGTGCTGAGGCTCAAGTGGTAGAGCTCTAGCCTTGAGAAAGTCCAAGGACAGTGCTCAGGCCCTGAGCTCGAGCCCAGGACTGGCAAAAAAAAAAAAAAAGAATTTGGAACAAAATGTTGTAATGTCACAGATAGGTTGATTATGGAAATGAGAAAGTGGGGTATGAAGAAACAAAATGAGGGCTGGGGGTTTGGCCTAGTGGTAGAGTGCTTGCCTAGCATTCATGAAAACAGGGGTTCGATTCCTTGGTACCACATACATAGAAAAAGCCGGAAGTGGTGTTGTGGCTCAAGTGGTAGAGTTCTAGCCTTGAGAAAGCCCAAAGACAATGCCCAGGCCCTGAGTTCAAGCCCCAGGACTGGCAAAAAAAAATTAAAATTTAAAAACCCAGGCACAGTGGCTCACACCTGTAATCCTAGCTACTCAGGAGGCTGAGATCTGGCCAGCCCAGCTACTAAAGACTATGAGACTCTTATCTCCAATCAATCACTAAAATAAAAAAAAAGGGAAATGAGGCTGTGGCTCAAGGGGTAGGGCACTAGCCTTGGGCTGAAGAGCTCAGGGCAGCACCCAGGCCCCAAACTCAAGCCCCATGACCCACCAAGAAAGAAGAAGAAGAAGAAGAAGAAGAAGAAGAAGAAGAAGAAGAAGAAGAAGAAGAAGAAGAAGAAGAAGAAGAAGAAGAGGAGGAGGAAGAGGAGGAGGAGGAGGAGGAGGAGGAGGAGGAGGAGGAGGAGGAGGAGGAGGAGGAGAAACAACAAAATACACAACATAGTACCAGTCAGCTGGAGTACCAGTCAGCTGACTGTGCCATCCTTAGCTCCTTTTATGTAGAAAGGCCCTGATCTCTGTTCACAGAGGATTCAGTCTGGAATATTATCTCTTGAAAGAAACTGAACAGTAAGCTGTGGGTCAGTACCTTACCTTGCTTTAAGAACTTAAATGAAAATTCATAATTATAGCTCAGAGAAGATGAGGACATCAACCCAGGGAGGATGGGTGACAGAGCTAGGATAATAAAATCTTAATCCCGACTTTTTCTATTATTTCTTTGGTCGTAATTTCCTTTGCTAAAATGCTCCTCTCCTCTCAACCTGGGCACTTGGAATTGAACATAGGGCCTTGTGCTTGCTAGGGAACCCTCCAACACTTGAAGCACACCCAGCTCCCCACTCCATTTTTTATTGTGTGTGTGTGTGTGTGAATACTGGGGCTTGAATTCAAGTCTTGAGCATCAGCTCTTACCTCTATTGCTCGAACTAGCACTTATCACTTAAACCACAGCGCCATTTCCAACTGTTGGAATTATTTGGAGAGAAGTCTCATGAACTTTTCTGCTTAGACTAGCTCTTGATCACAATCTACAGATCTCTCGGGTTAATAGGCATGAACCATGGGTACCCATCTGTTACGCACTCCCCACCCCAGCACCACCCTTTATAAAGTTTCCTTAACTCTATGCAGACTGGCTTCAACTTTGTAATCTTTCTGCCTCCATCTCCTGAATACCTGAGATTACAAGTATGTGCCACCACCCCAACTAAAATGTTCATTCTGTGTGTGTGTGTGTGTGTGTGTGTGTGTGTGTGTGTGTGTCCATGCTGGTCCTAAGGCCTGGGTAGCATTTTTTTTTTCGTGCCACAGCTCCACTTCTAGATTTTTTTTTGCCAGTCCTGGGCCTTGAACTCAGGGCCTGAGCACTGTGCTTGGGCTTTCTCGAGGCTAGAGCTCTACCACTTGAGTCACAGCACCACTTCTGGCTTTTTTTCTGTGTACGTGGTACCAGGTCTTCGGGCATACCAGGCAACCACTCTATCACTAGGCCAAACTCCTGGCCCTCCACTTCTAGATTTTTGCAAGTTTATTGGAGACAAGTTTCATAGACTTTTCTGTCCCTGCTGGCTTCAAACCATGATCTGTGAGTAGCCAAGATTATAGGCCTCAACCTGACTATCATTCTTTGTATTTATTTTCTTTTTGTGCTGAGCCTGGGACTTGAACTCAGCGCCTAGGCACTGCCTCTGTGCTTCTTTTTGTATAAGGCTAATACTCTACTACTTGAGTCACAACTTTGACTTTTTGATAGTTTATTGGAGTCTCATGGACCTTCCAGCATGAGCTAGCTTTGAACTGCAATCCTTAGATCTTAGCCTCCTGAGTAGCTAGGATTACAGGCATGAGCCACTGGTGCCCAGCTCATTTTTAATATACTTTTAAAATAATATTCACTTATACCTTTAACAAGTGATTTACTAGCAAAAGATGTACTTGCAATTTTCAAGAAGCTTCTTTATAGCATAAAGCATGGTATAGAAGGTTTTTCCAAATTTCCCTGGGGTGTCTAAGTATTTAATTCCTTTTTCCATATATATATATATATATTTATAAGGTTGGCATTCTGTCATTTTTTCCCCAGATGTTCTTCCCGAGTATGTGTTATGTTTTGTGTTTTTAATATTTCTCATATAGTTTTTAAAAAATCAGGACACATAAATCTTAATAAAGCTTTCAAGATATCTCCTGTGTGCCATCTCAAACTTCTGAGTTTGTATTCATGACGGTGTCTGAAATCATGAGTTTCATCCCATAATTAGGGCTCATATCCCTAAACCTGTCTTGTATTCTATGTCCTGAAAATTCTTTACACTTCACTTGTAAATGCCACTATATTGTGCCCTGACATTTCCATGGTAACATATTTCAAACAGAAAACAGAAGAAGCCCAAGTTTCAAGCGAGACAGGAAGAAAGAGAAGAAAGAAGAGAGGGAGGAAAGGGGAAGAGGAGGGGGGAGGGAAAGAGGGAAAGAAAGGGAGACAGAGACAGTGAGAATAATAATAGAACTCATAAGCTAGGTTAAAGGTAGAGTAAGGGGGTTATATATTGCATATTCTATTCTAGTTTGATATCCTCTAAGAGCACAGTGTTCTGCACACTCACCTTTGGGACTGGCTGTATTCACCATCTGCCAAGTAGCCCTCACATCCTCGCAGGCACGTGTCTTTCTCCTAACATATCCTACTGTTATCTCCTTGCAGCGCAAATGGGTAGTCACCCACCCCTCATCGCCTACCCTGCACATGTGCTATTATGTTTTGTGTTTGCTGAAAACCAGACAAGGACAAGTATTTGTGCTTCTCTAGATACTCCCTCTTTCTGGAATTCTCTGCTGCTGGATACCTGGCAGACCACTACTCTGTACTCTAGCCTCAGCCTTGCCATTGTTGAGGTCCTGTCTTCCCCAATAATAATAATAATAATAATAATAATAATAATAATAATAATAATTTAAAAAACAGCCATTGCCAGTGTACAGTGCATGTTTTTCGTCAATGACACTGTGACATTTACCCAAACTTAATGTTCACAGGATTATTTTTCTCTTCCCTACTAGACCATGAACTCAAAAGGCAACCTCGGGCTGGGAGTTTGGCCTAGTGGTAGAGTGCTTGTCTAGCATGCACGAAGTCCCAGGTTCAATTCCTTGGTACCACATACAGAAATCCAGAAGTGGTGAAGTGGCTCAGGTGGTAGAGTTCTAGCCTTGAGAAAGCTCAAGGACAGTGCTCAGGCCCTGAGTTCAGTCCCCAGGACTGGCGGAAAAAAAAAAAAAAAGCAACCTCATGCCATTCTCTGTATTCCAAGCAACCAGGATTAGATTTGCCTGTAATTGCTCACAAATGTTTGATGGATGAAGAAAGAACTTTTATGGTAACTGTTGTTTTTCCCCCCCTCTTCTTATTGTGGCAAAACTCATATAAGAAAACTTACCAATTTAAAGTATACATTTCTCCCTCTCCCCCTAGTATGCTCATAATGTTGCACAATCATCACTCTGTAATTCCAGAACATTCTCATTTGGAAACTTCATGCACATTAGGCAGTTCCTCTCCACTCCCTCTTATCCCTCATTGGTGGCAACCATTAATCAAATGTTACTTTTGCTAGTTTTTCCTATTCAGGAAATTTCATATAAATGGAATAATTTGTGTCTAACTTTTCTCATAATGGCATCATGTTTTCAAAATTCACTCACACTGAAGTATGTATCAATACTCCATCCCCTTTTAGGGTTGAACAGTGTCCATTTGTCTTGATATACCACATTTTGCTTATTTCCAGTTATGAAAGGCTGTTTGGATTGTCTCCAGTTTTTACTATTGTTGAGCAGTGGTGATATAAACATATATGTGCATGCTCATATTTGCACACTGGCTTTCTGTTCTCTTGCATATATTTCGAAGAATAGGATTGCTGGATTGTATAGCAATTGTTATACTGCTGAGGGACTGACAGACTATTTTTCATAACTACTGCACCATCTTACATTCCCACTGGTAATGCATCCTTTTATCTATTCATATTCCTCCAACTTTTTAAGTTTCCTTTTTTCTTATATCCATTCTGTGATCATGAAATGGTATTCTTTATGCTTTTGATTTCATTTCCTAATGCCTACCGATGTTGACCATATTGACCTGTGATTTTTATTCAAATTTATTGCCCTTTTTTCTTTTTTGGTTGGTTGTGGGACCTGAACCCTGGGTCTGGGTGCTGTCCCTGAGCTCTTCAGCTCAAGGCTAGCACTCTACTCCTTGAGCAACAGCACCACTTCTGGTTTTGTGGTGGTTCATTGTAAATAAGAATCTCATGGACTTTTCTGCCTGGGCTGGCTTTGAATTGCGATCCTCAGATCTCAGCCTCCTGGGATTACAGGCTAGGATTTCAGGTGTCATTGCCCCTTTTTTATCTGGGCTATTCATCTATAGCCATAGCTATTTTCAAAATGATATTGAAGGGTTTTTTGTTTGTGTGTGTGTTGCCAGTCACGGGGTTTGAACTCTGGACCTGGGCACTGTCCCTGAGCTCTTCTGCTCAAGGCTACCACCCTACCAATCCCTTGAGCCACAGTGTCACTTTTGGTTTTTTAGTAGTTAACTGGAAATAAAAGTTTCATGGTCTTTAGTGCCTGGGCTGGCTTTGAACCTCAATCCTTAGATCTCAGCCTCCTGAGTAGCTAGGATTACAGGCATGAGTCACTGCACCTGGCTAAAATTTTGCCAGTCCTGGGGCTTGAACTCAGGGCCTGAGCACTGTCCTTGGGCTTTTCTCAAGGCTAGTGCTCTGCCACCTGAGCCACAGTACCACTTCTGAATTACTGAGGAGTTGAACCCAGGTCTTTGTGCATGCTAGGCAAGCACTCTACCACTAGGTCAAACTCCTGGCTGAAGGTTTTGTGTTTTAAGTGTGTGTGTGTGTGTGTGTGTGTGTGTGTTGGACCTGGGGCTTGAATTCAGGGTGTGGGCACTGTCCTTAAGCTAAGCTTTTTATGCTCTAAGCTGATGCTCTTCCACTTAAGCCACAGACCCACTTCCATCTTTTTGCTGGTTAATAGTTTTTCTGTCGGGGCTGGCCTCAAACTATGATCCTTAGATCTCAGCCTCCTGAATAGGTAGGATTTACAGGTGTAGGCCCCCAGTGCTTTACTTGGATGGAATAGGAGGAAAGGAGACACGTACACAGAAAACTTTATTACAAGGCAACAAGGATTTACCAAAGTAAAGAAGGTAAAGAATTGGCCCCTCTAGTCAGTGTTGTAGTTTGGTGAAAGGAAGTAACATTTGTACAGGGTCTTGAAGGATGAATAGGAGTTCTCTAGGGCTTTATAAACTGTTAGGCACTATGTAAGTACAAGTCTTTGGCCTTTATCATTATTGTCAAGATTTCCCTCATATAAAGCCCTCTTTCTTGTCTGTTTCTTATGCTTTTTAAAGCCCAGGATCCCTGTGACAGGAAGCAGGAGCAGTTTAACAGTCACACCTCAGTGCTCCAGCAAGTGAACTGAGGTGCATCCAACTACAGAGCAGATCCAGGACCAGAGGACATAAAATTATCTGGGAGCACAGCCAGAAGGTGCGGGTGGGTAAACACTCCCCTACTTGCCTCCCTATGGAAAGGCTGGCTTTGCTTGGGGCCTCCGCCTTGACTGATGGGGCCATCTCCACCTGGGGGATGGTAAAAGCATAGAGTGAGTATCACACCCCAGTGTGTGATTTACACTGGCAGGAAATGATGTGTCAGATGTCTAACAGACTCCAGACAGGGTGGAGTGGAAAGAAGAGGTGTGAGTGAGGGGACCAGGAAGGGTGGCAAGAGATGATCTGAAGTTTAAGATTGGAAGGGGTTTTTATTTTTTTGGCAACACTAGCTTGAACTTGGGGTGTTGTGCTAGCTAGGCAGGCACTCTACCACTTGAGTCATTATGCCTGCCAGCCTATTTTGGCTTAGTTCTTTTTCAGTGAGGGACTCCTGTTTTTTTGTTGTTGTTGTTTGTTTGTTTGTAGGGCTTGAACTCTGGGCCTGGGCACTATCCCTGAGCTCTTCAGCTCAAGGCTACCACTTTTCCCCTTGAGCCATAGCCCCACTTCCTGTTTTCTAGTAGTTAATTGGAGAATCTCATGGACTTTAGAGCCCAGGCTGGCTTTGAACCTTGATCCTCCGATCTCAGTCTTCTGAGTAGCTAGGATTACAGGTGTGAGCCACTCTGCCCAGCTCCAGGGTCTCCTGTTTTTGTTTCGCCCCACAGCCAGCATGGTCAGCAATTCTCTTATTAACCTTTCTCATGTAGGTGGGATGACAGCCATGCTCCTCTTAAACCTCCCTTGTATCTGGAGTTATAGACATGCTACACTATACCTAGTTTCTTTGGTGAGTTGGGATGTACTGCTTTTGCTGGGCTGGCCTCAAACTATAATCCTCCTCCTGGGGAGGTCAGTTGTGGAGCTTGAACTCAGGGCCTTGGCACTGTCCTGAGGTTTTCTGTTCAAAGCTAGTACCCCACCTCATGATTACAGAAAAAAGTTTCATGGACTTTGGGCTGGCTTCTGTGATCCTCGGATCTCTGCCTCCTGAGTAGCTAGGATTAAAGGTGTGAGCCACTGGTGTCCCACTACAAATATTTTTATTTAATTCTTCTAGTCTCTTCCCCATAAACTTATTGTCATGCTTTTGTCTTCAGGGTATAGCTCAGAAGATCTTATCTTCCAGCACCTCCCACTTTAATTCTTCTGGCCTATATTTTGAGCATTCCTCATTGTTTAATTTTATGGAAAAAAATTCAGTGCCTACTGTGTGATATTGTATCAATTATAGCATACCCTACTGTGATTCCTACTGTTTTTTTTTTTTTTTTTTTTTTTTTTTTTTTTTACCAGTCCTGGGCTTGAGCTCAGGGCCTGAGCACTGTCCTTGGATTTTCTCAAGGCTAGAGCTCTACCACTTGAGCCTCAGAACCACTTCTGGCTTTTTTTCTATGTATGAGGTACCGAGGAATTGAACCCGAGTCTTCATGCATGCTAGGCAAGCACTTTAACCACTAGGCCAAACTCCCGGTCCCCTACTGTTTTGTTTTGTTTTTTTTTTGCCAGTCCTGGGCTTCAGCTCAGGGCCTGAGCACTGTCCTTGGACTTTCTCAAGGCTAGAGCTCTACCACTTGAGCCTCAGCACCACTTCCGGCTTTTTTCTATGTATGTGGTACCGAGGAATTGAACCGGGGTCTTCATGCATGCTAGGCAAGCACTTTAACCACTGGGCCAAACTCCCGGCCCCCCTACTGGTTTTTTCATATATTTTTTATTGTAATTAATAGAAGGGTTACATGATATTTGCCAGATAGATGGTGCATTAATTCCCATACATTGATACCCTTTCACATGTCTTGGTCCCCATTTCCCTCCCCTCCACCGCCATCCTACTGGTTTTTAAAATAACTTATTCATGTAACCAACATATTGAATATCTATCTACAAGTGGAAAAAACTGGCAGCATCTCAGGTTCTTATAAGCCTGTCATTTGAGTGCAGGAGAAAATTAACCAATTAAAAAACAAGAAAGTATCAGATTATTAAGGTTGAGAAGTCAATGATCTCATATTTTCCCCAAAGGCCCACCTCTTAGAAATTCTGCCATTTCTTAAACCTACCACACTAGGGACTAAGCTTTTTGTGTAAGAACATGGGGGACAAATCACATCCGAACCATAGGAGATACAATTTACAATGCCATACAACCAGTGGCTTTGGATGTGATACATTCCTCTGCAAATGAAACTCTTTTCATCTGTTAGGACATAGTTCAAACATTGCCTCTTCAGGCAAATATAACCTGGTTGTCCCAGATTAGAAGTGACCACTGCTATCTTTCCTCCTTGAAAACCCTGAATGGGTGTCAGCACACCTGTAATGGTTTGCCATTCTTTTATTATTATTTATATGAGATAGAGTGGCACTGTGCAGCCCAGGCAGACCTCAAACTCTTGATCTTCCTGTGAAGCCTCCCAAGTGCTGGAAGTACATACATGCAACATTGTATGTTGCTTGCTCTACCATTATTATCATACCAGAGCACTGCTACTCCCTAGTAGATATCCATGTCATCTGAAGATGACATTCAGCTTTCCAGGCAAGTCTTCAATGCCCAGCAGAGCATCTGTAACCAGAAGTCATTTGTTCTGAAATATATGAACTCTCATATAATATGCTTCTTAGAATTTTGCCACTGAAAGTTTGGTCTAGTGGTAGAGTGCTTGCTTAGCATGCATGAAGACTCGGATTCAATTCCCAGGTACCACATTTATAGAAAATAAGCCAGAAGTGGTGCTGTGGCTCAAGTGATAGAGCTCGAGCCTTGAGAAAGCCGAAGGACAGTGAATTTTGCCAGTGATGTTTATTCAGACTTGGCAACTGATCAGTGTCAGGCTTTGTGCTGGTTACTTTCCAGCCTGCTAACTCTCAAGCTTCAAAAATTGCCATTGCAGAAAGAACTATGTTCTTCTATAGTAAAGCTAAGATCATTAGATGGAGTATCTGAGTCAGGTCAGTAACAGAAGTCAGAGCAGAGTGGACTAAAGGCTTCATGTTTGCTTGATAAACACTCTACTACTTGAGTCTTACCTCTAGTCCTTTTGTTTTTTCAGATAAGGTCTAGTATAATATACCTGGGCCAGCTTGGGACTGTGATCCTTCTACCTCCATCTACTGATTAGTTAAGACTACAGATGTGAAATACCATGCTGGTGCTTTCTTCTCTCTTTTTGGGTGTGGGACTTGAATGCTGGGCCTGGGGGTTATCCCTGAGCTCTTCAGCTCAAGGATACTGCCCTATCTCTTGAACCACAGTGCCACTTCTGGTTTTCTGATGATTAATTGGAGATAAGAGACAGACTTTTCTATGCCTGAGCTGGCTTTCAACTGCAATCTTCAGGTCTCACTCAGCCTCTTCAGCAGCTAGGATTACAAGAGGGAGCCACCAGCACCTTGCTTTTTTTTTTTTTTTTGCCAGTCCTGGGCTTGAGCTCAGGGCCTGAGCACTGTCCTTGGACTTTCTCAAGGCTAGAGCTCTACCACTTGAGCTTTAGCACCATTTCTGGCTTTTTTCTATGTATGTGGTACCGAGGAATCGAACCCGGGCCTTCATGCATGCTAGGCAAGCACTCTACCACTAGGCCAAACTTCCGCCGCCCCCCCCCCACCTTTTTTTTGAGATAGGATCTTGATAACTTTTTGCTCAGGCTGGCCTCAAACTTAGACCTGCTCCCTTTATTTTCTGAATAGCTGAGATTATAGGTATATGCCATCACTGTCCCTACTCCCAAGTCCTCTTGATGTCAAATCCAGTGCTTTGTCCTCTATGTGATACCACTAGTCTGGCATTGATTCATTTGTGGACCTATATTCTCTGTTACCATTCACTGAGGGAAGGCTATGTATTTGATGCTATTCTGTATTCCTAAGGAACCCAACGAGTACTTTGTATTCAGTACACAGTCAATACATCTGGGGGAATGAACGCTTCTGATATCAGCTCATTGAATGGTGCTGGGCTAGAGAGAGAGAGGTTCTTCTAGGTAGTGCAGGTGTCTCTCCAAGGTGGCCTGGGGAAAGTGGAGGAATTGTTTCATTGCTAAAGCATGCATTTCTTAGAAATCACACCTTTTCCTCAATTGCATCTCTCTGCAGGCAGGCAGGCCGGCAGCAGGGAAGAATGGAACATGTATAGCTTCCAATAAGTTGGGAAAATGAAGTTAGGTTTTGATTCAGATAGTTATTTGTATTTTCTGGGTCTGCATGGTCGATAAATTTTCAACGAGCAGTGATTGTTTCTCATCTTTCATTGCTTTATGAGACTTCAGGGAATGAAAGCATAACATCCTGCTTTCCCATAAGTTCTCTGACCACTACCCTGGCACCAATTAAAGACATGTCTATGCAATTAATCAAAATCAATTTGGGAGTGCTCTGGCGCTGCTCCTCTGATGTGCTGCCGGCTCCAATACAGTAGTTCCTCAGCTGCAGGGATGGAGTCAGGCACATACGAGCTGTTGATGAACTAGCTGTGCTGGCCCCAAGTGTTAACTATGTCATCTGACATGACTAATGAGGCTTCCAGACTTGATCCTTATGAACAGAGCAGCCCTACTGTCTGGAGGAGGCTCAGTTTCCACAGCCAGCCTGGGAAGAGGCTACAGTGTTCAGGGTACACACTCCATCATGTCAGCTGGAGTCCTGGAGGCCTCTAGTGTTGGAGCTGGGAGTTGTCCATGGGGGGAAGGGTGGATGGAAATGGCAGGTTAGGCTCTGTGTTGTGTGCCAGCATGAACGTGACCCAATTTAAACTTCTGGCTCAATCTCCTCATTTCACAGACATGAAAATCTACAAAGCGTGGGATTTGCCAAAGACCTGAACTTTGGAGAGAGAAAGAAGGGCAAAATCAAGGTCACTGCCCTAGAGGAACTAAACCTCCTAGTGAAGTGTACATGAAGGTAACAATAGGACTTAATACAAATACAACTTATCAGGGGTTAAGTCATGGAATACTTTCCTTTTTTTCCAGAAAACCTTTATCAAGATGAAGGGTTGTCAATGCCCTTGTCACCCCAGAAGTCCTAGGAGCAAAGAATTTGTAGTCAACAAATGAATTTCAGCTTTCCTTTGAATGAATGTAATCTTCAATAAATCACTTTTTCTTCTTCTTCTGAGCTTTGGTTTTCTCAGCTGTAACAAAGAACAAGCCAATCCTGCCCACCCAGCTGACTTCCTAGTCCTTGTGAGACTCCACGGCATTAACGGGTGTGAAAAGAGTCAGAGTCCTGCATATGTTAGTTATTATTCATATTATTACTCCAAGGAACACTGGCTGAAATCTCTGGAATATAGATCCATAGACAGCTTTAACTCTCTTCCTTTTCCTGCCTTTCAGAATGCACAAGAAAGAAATGGACATCTGCCTATAATTTCAACAGCTTTCCCAGAGAGTCCATGACTCTCAGCCATTGTAATTTAATGTCAGTTCATATAGTGATTGAGTACCTACCATATATGCCAGACATTGGCCACGCTGTGTGGAGAATCAGAGTTGGATAAAACATATTTCTTGGCCACCTCGAGCTCACTATTTAGTGGCAGAAACAGATGTGAACATAAATGACTATGCACTGCAGAAAAATACAATTGCCATAGGAAAAAATACAGATCAATTGCTTTTGATGGACAGAGGATGGAAGGATTCATTTTCCTAATGGTGAGTGGGGAGAGTCTCATCACGGAAGTGGTACTAAGGCATTGGTAGAGTTTAGCTCCCTTAGGAAGCATGAGAAGGAGTACTCCAGATGGAGGAGACAACATAGGTAAGTGCATGGCTTCTGAAAAGGAAAGGTAATTTAAAGCAGAATAACCCAGGCATGGATACTGCTGCTTCCTTTCTCTTTGTTGGCTGAAGTCAGCTTGGCTGCTATCCCTCAATCAGAAGCTCATATAGGCTCTTTCTCCAGCAGAAAGTGATGTCCCAGCCAGAAGCACCAACAACACATGACCATGGAACATAAAAAAAAGTTTAGCCAAGAGTGTCAGGTCACAGCTCTGATTTCTCAGCATGCTAAAGAGATCCAGATGGGATGCAAGGACACTAACACTGGTGTGTATGATAGCAGAGGATCATGGGTCATGGTCTATATTTTTCTCCTTCCCACTTGTCCAAAAGGAACCAGCTTCTTTATGAGAGCTGCCGTCATAATGGCTCTGGTAGGCCCAGAGCTGCAGCTGGACTCCAGGCATATCGGGCGCTACCCCAGGGACTCATATCTTCTCAGTCTTTCCATCCTTCATTTTTTTTAATTGTGCAAATAATACAGTGATAAGAAAAGAAACACATCAGAGAAAGACAGCACTCACTCACACATTATCTGTTTACATTTCTCCTTGCCCTTCCTGCTTTTGTCTGAGTATAAATTGTCTTTGGTCAATTTTATTATGGCTGTAACTACACATTCTATTTTTATTGCTACAGCATTGTATCATATATCTTTTTTCAACTTTGCTACTCACTGGTGTCCACATGATTTTGGCCTTATTCTCTCAGGACTGAACAAAATTCCCACGTAAAAATGACTTCCTTAATACAGCACATGCCTGCGATCCTAGCACTGTGGAGGCTGAGGCAGGAAGATTTGGCCTGACACGGATGGCAGTCTCAAAAATAAATAAATAAATAAAATAATATGATTTGGACATGAAATGTCCTTTCAAAAGTCTCATGTATTGAATATCTTGTTATCCACCTGTTGGTACTGTTCTGGAAGGTATTGGAAACTTTTGTAGGTAGAACCTATCTAGAGAAAGAGGTCACTGGGGGTGGGGTTTTGGTGGGGGTCTTGTTCCTGTTCATTTTCTGTCTCTCTGCTTTCTACCGTAATGAGAATAGCCTTTTCTACATGTTCTCACCACCATGATGTTTAGCCTCAACAAAGGTCCAACAGAGCCAGCTAACCACAGGCAGAAACCCCTGGAAACCATAAGTCAAAACAACTGATTCTTCCCTTTAAGTTGTTCTCTCAGGACTTATTGGTTCCAGCTATGGAAAGTTAACTAACACAATATATAAAAGATCACTTTCATCCTCAGGCCCTTGTTTGCAAAATGAAAATGGCAGTAGGTTTCCCTTCATGGGACTGTAGTGAAGACTGCGATACCAAAATAGAACTCCCTTTGGGATAACTGATCTACAGTCCACTTTGGTTATTTCTTTCTTATCCATAGTTCACTTATTCCTCAATTCTGGGCCCATTAGGCTTCTTGGGTGAGTTTATCTCAACTCTGACAACAATACCAGTCTGTATGTCCATGTTCATTGAATGATTGTTAGTATTCTCTTGTGATTGAAATTTTGGTTGTTTTCCAAGTTACCACTATTTCTAATATAATGATACAATAAATATATTGCTATATATTGCTCACTCTATCATTTAAAAATCCTACAGCCTTAGAAACAATCCTAGGGAGCTGAGTGTGGTGGTTCACACCTGTAATCCTAGCCACTCAGGAGGCCGAGATCTGAGGATCTCAGTTCAAAGCCAGCCCTGGTACTAAAGAATGTGAGACTCTTATCTCCAATTAATCACTAGAAAACAGGAAGTGGGGCTGTGGCTCAAGGGGTAGGGCAGTAGCCTTGAGCTAAAGAGCTCAGGGACAGTGCCCAGGCCAAGAGTTCAAGCCCAGGACTGATCAAAAAAAAAAAAAAGAAGAAAAAAAAGAGCCAGTCCTAGGGAATAGAAACACTAGGATAAGTTAGAAACATTTGAATGGCTCCTGATAGGTCCAAATTGTGTGTAGAAGGTTTGTACCTGTTACGCTGGCACCAATTCAAGAGAAAAGACAAGTTGGGGTACATTAGAGGCTCTTGGACTTGCTTGAAAACCTTTGCTTTTACTTGATTTCCAGAGTTTTCTTCTCCTAGCATGCATCCTGAATTCCTGTGTCATATGGGACAACTGTCTCCTCTCAGAAAGATGCTCCTGTGCATTTATCTCTTTGTATTTTCTGCCAACTCTGTCCAAGAATATCCTTTCATTAAGATATCCTCTTACCTCACAGCTCAACCACTATAGAACTCTATAGAACTAGGAACTTCTATATTCATTTGTTTCAAAAGCAGCTCAACTACTCCATTCTCTGTGAATCAATTGTCAAGTAGGGTTAGTCATTCTTGCTACATGTGGTACCTTGGCATCCAAGTGATCACTAAGAAACAATTCTTCCATAACTCAGGCTACCTGTTCCAATCTTCTCTACTTTGTCTCATATCAGGCAATCACCGGGTTGTGTCAATTCATCTCCTAAACATTCTTGGATCCACTTATCTCTGTCTCACTATCATCACCATTAGCTATCACCCTTCAAATAATAATAATGACATCACTATTAGCTATTACCTTTAAAATAGTAATAATAACAACAATAATAGAAGCAGTAGCAGCAATATATATAGATAGTCCAAAAGTCAAAATTTTCTCTATAGCTTACAACAGAAATAGTAGCTTTTTTCACATTCCCACTCTTCCCCAAGCTTTGCTCCTCAGAGAAAACTAGCCACTTGGCTGGGCATGGTGGCTCACTCCTGTAATCTTAGCTACTCGGGAGGCTGAGATCTGAGGATCATGGTTTAAAGCCATCCTGGGCACTACAAAGCCCTGAGACGCTTATCTTCCATTAATCACTAGAAAATGGGAGGTAGGGCTGCGGCTCAAGGGTAGGGCAAGTAGCCTTGAGCTAAAGAGCTCAGGGACAGCACTCAGGCCCAGAGTTCAAGCCCCATGACCCCCCACAAAACAATAACAACAAAACTAGCCACTTGGAACTTTCAGTTATTTCTTTTGTTATGTACTTCCATTCTCCATATAAAATACATATACTGCTATTTTAATTTAAGATCAAACATTATTAACTGATTTTAAACAATGGAAGATTTCTCTAATGTCATATCCTTCTCCATCCTCTAATACAATTAGATTTATAATTGAATCAAAATTTTGGATAAATTATTATACAGTATTTACATATTATGGCCAGAATTACCACTAAAAATATTCGCTTGCTTTTGTAATCCTAGCTACTGAAGAGGTTGTGATCTGAGAATTGCAGTTTAAAGCCAGCCTAGGCAGGCAAGTCTGTGTGATTCTCACCTCCAATTAACCGCCAGAAAGCTAGAAGTAGAGCTATGGCTCAAGTAGTAGAGAGTTAGCCTTGAGCAAAGAAAGCTCAGGGACAGCATCCATGTTTTAGGTGTAAGCACCAGGACTGGAAACCAAAAACCAAACAACAAAGCTTGTTAGCCTCTTGCTTTTGGTGAAGTCTAAGTCTTCGGAGGGCAGTCAGAACATTCAGGAACAAGAAAGGATGTGAGTTGAGGTAGGCTGTCTTAGCTGGTGGCTACTAGAACAGTCTCTGGATGGTTCACATAAAGAGTTTCCTAAGCAGGTAGGTATAGCAAGCAAGATTTAGTAAGTCTTCTTGGGGAACCTAAAGCAAAGCCCATGAGTTACTGGAGATTGATAACTGAGACTGAATCAGATACTGTCACCTTGGGCAGCATTCTGTCTCACTTATAATTTTATTTTGATGAGACCCTCAGCACAATGAGAAGATAATCCATCTTAAAATCCTTTCACTCACAGTTCTCATCTTGTCAGTGCCTTCTAGCAGTCATTTAGTTTTCCAAGATGCCTTCAACAGGCATCTTATCTCAGATATTAACAGGTCCCCAGCAGTATCACATAATGCTTTAGTTTAGTTGCTAGATCCTGGAAGTTTTAGATTTGTAAGATGGTAGAGTAGGGGTAGCCAGAACAGTGGCAGCAGAGTCTCCAAGAACTTGGGTAGCTACTATTTACTAACCATCATAGAAATATTCCAACTGTTTGATAATTACTATCGTCTAATATTATCGTGAAATTGTTTAAGGCTCTATGGTTACATTTCCATTCTTATTAACATTTTAGTTTTTCTTGTAGTTCATAATTACCTTTCTTTTGCTTAGCTTCAGGTCTAGGGACCAGACTTAAACCTCCAGTTCAAACCCCAGTACCCACCAAAACCCCAAGATTAAATAGAAAATTGCATTATTTAGTTTCTATATGCCCAACTCTAAATCTTCCAAACTATTTGACAGATGAATAACCAAATCTGTCATGTAATTTGTCATTTTCTGCTATATATTGTGCTGGCCAGTACAGTATCTCTGAGCTATATGTGGCCAGTGAAATCTTTGACTATGCGGCTTGAGAGACCAAGGAACTAAAATTTCAACTTTGTGTGACAATTTAAATATTAATAGCCATATGTGGTTAATCGCTATCATATTGAAAAGCACACATCTTCAATGACTGATTTCCTTGACAGGACATTTGCTGATATAGAGCTGATGGATGTGGAAAACTGGCCCTTAAAGATGGGAATCTGAAATTGTAACATGACCTGAGTGGGCTTGAATTCAGTGATGATCTCATTGCAGCTGGAAAATGAGATACTGTGTCAGGGAAGAACCTTAATGTCATGGGAGATAAGAAATAAGAGGAATTCTAACTTGGCTTAACACAACTCCTTTGATGCTGAAAGTACACACCAAGGCTCACTAGATCAAATCAGGAAAAGATGGTTTACTACTCAGCCTGGGAAACAGCTGGGCTACCCTTTGACAGAGCTAATTTCTTGGTGCTGGAGGCATGGCTCAGGTGGTAGAGCCATTGGCTGGTGCCAATGAATGAAAGCATTAGATACTGAGATATGTACAGGGATACTGGGAGCTACTGGTAGAATGCCTATCCCAGCAACTAATACTATATGGCATGCAATACAAAAAAGTTAAACTCTCACCTACTAATATCTATGATAAGATACCTATTGAAGGCATCTTTGGACTGCGGGAAGGCACTGTTAAGAGAACTATGAGTGAAAGGATTTTACGAGGGATTATCTTCTCATTGTGCTGAGGGTCTCATCAAAATAAAATGAAATAGACCATTTACAACTTTGAAAATGTAACCAGGAAACCTGATGGGGAAGCTATTTCTTAGAGGGGAGGGTGAAAGGAGTGTGATAGAAGGGGTGAGTTGATTGGAATGTGAATAGACATATTACAGTGAAATCCCTTACACTACAACTTACATAGGCCAATAAAAATGAAAAAGGGAGAAAAAATATTAAAGCAAAACTATGATAGTTATAGGAATAATATACTTAAAAACCAGACTCAAACTTTGATCCTGTGGGCACACAGGAATTATAAGGTTACTAGAAATCACAGATGCCTCAGGTCTCTTACATGAAGTTAGGGCACTGAATGGAAAGGAATAGGACACTACATTTTGGGACGGCAATATTTGGTTCAACTCAGATAAATGTGAGCATCTGGCATGCCTATATCTTTCTGAGCTCCAGAAAAATAATTTAAGAGCTGGAAGTTTGGCTCAGTGGTCGAGTGCGTGCCTAGCATGCACGTAGACCCGGTTCCATTCCTCGGTACCATATCCGTAGAAAAAGCCGGAAGTGGTGCTGTGGCTCAAGTGGTAGAGCTCTAGCCTTGAGGAAGTTCCAAGGACATTACTCAGGCCCTGAGTTCAAGCCCAGAATTGGCAAAAATTTTTAAAATTTATCTTAAGCTTCTTTTTACACTTTTTTTTGTTAGTTGTGGGACTTGAACTCTGGGCCTGGGCTCTGTCCCTGAGCTCTTCAGCTCAAGGCTAGAGCTCTACTACTTTAAGCCATAGCGTCACTTCCAGTTTTCTGGTGGTTAATTGGAGATATGAGTCTCATGGACTTTTGTGCCTGGACTGGCTTTGAACATTAATCCTCAGATCCAGCCTCCTGAGTTGGTAGTATTATAGGCATGAGCCACTAGTGCCTGGCATCTTTTTAATTTTCTAGCTAATTTGAGGGAGCACAAGAATTTGATTAAAAAATTGTTGTATATGGTTGAGGGGAAAGCGAGAGAATATGTACATTAAGCTAGCCACAACCCTTTATGTTTGAAGAGGGAATGTAAAAATTCAGAACTCTTTCCAAGTAAATGAGTTTAGGTGTCCTACTTCCTCCAAATCACTCTGGCATTATGTCCGCCCCTGCCTGTTAACTATATTGGAGGCAGAAGTCTATGTGGGAACAAAATCCCCAATCGTAAATCTATCAGCTTTGAGTGTGTTCACAGCTTTTTGCCAAGGCTGATTCCAATCCTTCTCTTGGGGCCTACATTTCCCTCTCCCATTTATTCCACGCTTCTATTATTTGTTTATTGAAATGCTCCACTTGCTCAGATAGTCTCCCCAGGAAGCAAGTTATCATGTTATTCGTCATGGTTGGGATTCCAGAAGTGACTAGGGAAGGAGGGTGAATGATATTGTGGTGCTCTTTGGGGTCCTATACAACACTCATGGAAACTTCACTGCAAAGCTTTTCCCTTCACTGGTTGACTTCAGAGTAGTGATGGTACTTTATCACTTTTTACTCATCGGAGAGTAAAGCATTGAGTAAATCAGGATGGAGGTAACCTTACTTTCAACTTGTGGTCTCATAGTCCAGTGGGGAAGACAGGGAAGTAAATAAAGTTACAATCTTGAGGGGTGAAATCACTTTAATAGTAAGAAGTAAGTGCAAGACATGTTAGGATCACTGTACTGCATAAGAAGGGGGGGGGGATACTTTCCAGAACTTCATCCTGAATGGATAAGTCCTAACACAGATGAGAACTGGCACTGATGCTGGTAGGAGTATTGGTAAAGGATGAGAGGGAAGGTGTAGTTGTTCAGGAACAGGAACTGAAGGTCTGACTTTAAGGAAATAAAAGATGAAGTAATACTCCATTTTACAGTGATAAATGATATTCAAATAGAGATGCTTTGCCTAAGGTTACACTGCTGGTAAGTAAGTAGTAGATCTGGGATGGTCAGCACAACTTGATATAGACATAGTCCTGAGTTCTGAGGAGTAAGGGACATAGACCATGCTTCCTGCCCAACAACTTCCTGCTCTGAGTTTAGAACTTAAAAACAGATCTTCTATCAGTGTGGTTGTGGTTATTGGGCTTGGGCTATAAAGTCCCTTCAGTAGGGGTGACAGGATTGTCTATAATGATCTCAAGGGGTCAGGGTCAGTGGAACACTTCACAGAGATCATTGTTTCACTGGTTTGTGAAACAACAGGAGAATTGGCCAGGGACTCCTAGCTCATGCTTGCAGTCTTAATTACTGAGATGGGAGGATCTCCAGTCTGAAAATCCAGGTTTAGAGAAGAAGATTACAAAGATAGGAAATGGCAAAATACCATTTGACTCTAATTCTGCTTAATTTCAGGCAGGAAAGTCCAAAAGACTCTTATCTCCAATTAAGCACCAAAAAAGCCAGAAGTGGAGCTGTGGCTCGGGTAGTAGAGCCCTAACTTTGAGCAAAATAGCCCAGGAATAGGGCCCAGGCTTGGAGTTTAACCCCCGGCCTGACACAGACAAACAATAAAACAGGACTACTGTTGGACACACACAGATATACTACTAAGATTGAGGTTTGGAAGATTAATATGCAAACTCACAATTATAGAACACTAAGTATGAAATGTTTCTAATGAGTATTCTTTTGAGTTTTCAGGCTGATGCCAACCAAAATAACTTTTTTTTTTTTTTTTGCCAGTCCTGGGCTTGGGCTCAGGGCTTGAGCACTGTCCTTGGACTTTCTCAAGGCTAGAGCTCTACCACTTGAGCCTCAGCACCACTTCCAGCTTTTTGCTATGTATGTGGAGTACCGAGGAACTGAACCCGGGTCTTCGTGCATGCTAGGCAAGTACTCTACCACTAGGCCAAACTCCCGGCCCCCAAAATAACTTTTTGATTGGAGACCTGCAGCTCAAGTAATCTGGCAATAAATATATACAACTATAATAAGAAGCCATTATTTAACACCAAAAAGTTTAATGTGTCATCTCCTTTAATTTTATAATAATCAAATCACATAATCTTATTACAATAACTAATACATGTTAATTATGTGCTAGATTCCATGTTAAACATTCCTAACAACCATCCTACCCCTTCTCTGTTCTGGAATCTCAATTCTGTTCAAATATCCATCTGTAAAGAAAAAGGATTCTATCTCCAGGATGACTAGCCAAGGTAGTCATGGTGACCCTATTCCTCTTTATCAGTCATTTTATTAAAAGGAAACTTAGCCAAAGATATAAGAGATAGCGTAAGTGAGGAATTTCTGAGAAAGAGAAAGGTTTCTCACAAAAAAGACATGGAAGAAATGAAGTGGCGCTGTGGCTCAAGTGGCAGAGCTCTAGCCTTGAGAAAGTCTAAGGACAGTGCCCAGGCCCAGAGTTCAAGTCCAAACCAAAAAAAAAAAAAAAAAGAAAGGGCTGGGAGTTTGGCCTAGTGGTAGAGTGCTTGCCTAGCATGCACAAAGGCCCAGGTTTGATTCCTCAGCAACCACATACATAGAAAAAAGCCGGAAGTGGTGCTAAGGCTCAAGTGGTAGAGCTCTGGCCTTGAGAAAGTCCAAGAACAGTGCTTAAACCCTGAGCCCAAGCCCAGGACTGGCAAAAAAAAAAAAAAAAAAGGTCACAAAGAAAGGAAATGGAAAATATCACTTGAAGCTAATTCTGTTTAATTCCAGAGTTCTTATTTACATCAAATTAGCAAAACAATGAAAATGGAACCGTGGAAGTATTGCTGTGGCTCAAGTGGTAGAGCTCTAGCCTAGAGCTGAAGAGCTTAGGGACAGCACCCAACCCAGAGAGTTCAAGCCCCATAACTGACAAAAAAAAAAAAAAAAAAAAAAAAAAGAAAAGAAAAAGAAAATGGAACTGCATTTGGCAGTTAAAAGACCACATTCTTCCTTTTATATTTCATTGCCTACCAATTTCTGGGACAGCAATTCTCATTAACTTGAATCTATGACGTAGAGTACCTAAAATCTGAAGTTTCTCTGCTCTGAGAATGAGGGGAGGCCTCAGGATGTGAGGCAGAAGGGTTGAGTTGCACACATGCACTGGGTTGGTCTTGGTACTCTATTAATGGCACAGAGGGCTTTTCTGGCTGCAGAAGCTTGAGAACATGTAGTGGGAAGGACTTATCTGCATGAAATTCCTCTTGCCCCATGTGTTTAATTCTACCTGGATGAGCTCAACCATTTTTTTCTGTCTTAGCAGGAAGTGATTTGGAACCACCTCCTATCATATCTCCTACCACATCAAATATGGTATTGGACAAAATGACACTTAATAGTTGTTTGCTGAAGAAACCTAGCATTACGTGAAAGGTACCAGAAAGGCTTTTTTCCAGCTCTATCCTAAAATATGGCAGGGAGGAACATAATCAGTTCAAATGAATACATGTGAGAATCTTGAATTTATCAGGTCCTCTCAAGTCGATAGTAATACAGAATGATAACATCTGGTACTGTTTTTTTGAGTGCAGTCTGGCAAAATTCACATAGCAAAGTAATTAAAACAACTGACTATAGATAGAATTTGAGAAGAAACATGCTTTATGGCAAGTATCTCAAGGTAGAAGAGGTTATCTGGCTGGAGCTATTTGAGAAAACCCAAGGAAAGAAAGCTTCCTGCGTGCAGATAATGTCTCCTGTCATTCTGCCTGGAGCATTTATTGATAGTGATAGGAAGATAAGTCTAGATAAAGCATTTTGGGGTGATCCTGTGAAAGGTCCAACATGCCAGGGCAGACAACTTCATTTTTTAATTTGGTAGAAAATAGGAAGCTGCTGAAGGATTTTGATGTGATACATGACATGTGTAGTATGCTCTGTGTTAATTTTGCAGAAATGAGCAGTTGATATGGGAGAAGATGGGTGGCAGAGAGATCAATCAGGCTTAAGGAAATCTCTTTTTCCTGATCTCCCAGTGAAAGTACTGTTTCTAAGACTAGTAAATCACAAGCATTTAACTTTCCACAAAAATGCAGTTTCAATGGCCTGGGAGGAAACTCACACTTCGCTGAGGGTTCCACCCAGCTGGGGTCTCACACATGTCATAGTGTACACAAAAGAAGCGCTGACAGAACCAGAGGATGGGGATCAGTTACAGGGAGAGGAGGTAAGAATGCTAGAGCTGAGCTGCCCAGAATCATCATTGAAGACAGGAGGTCCCCAAGGAGCCCATGGCAGTCTCTCTCACCAGCTATTGGGAGCTTAGGAGCAGGAATTCAAGGTTCTAAAAGGGTTGTAGGGTTTAGATACTTACAAGTAAATGCAACCCTAGGATGTGGGGATGAGGGAGTGGAGATGGGGGAAGAATGTGGTGTTCTAAAGGATCCATTATCCCTTATTAAGAAAGGGGGACAATTCTTAGGTCCCTGATTACAGGGATCACCTCAGTCTTTTGGCCTTAGATGGGAGTTGGGATATGTGGGAGAGCTGATTTCCACTATAATGTTACTGGCTGAAATCTGGCCAATAACTGCTTTTTACTGAGTCCTCTCAATTTCTTTTTACTTGATTCATCACCTATTTGAGGCTCTGAGAGTCAATGTTGGCCTCTCTTCCACAGGCTCTGGCCAGACGTGTCTCCCACACCTTCTTTAAGACTAGCACACCCAGCACATTCCTTCCTGATGGTCTGTGAGTACTGCAAGATTTTATGAAAGTGAGGTGGCCCTGTGAATCCATCAGTCTTTTTTTTTTTTTGCCAGTCCTGGGCTTGAGCTCAGGGCTTGAGCACTGTCCTTGGACTTTCTCAAGGCTAGAGCTCTACCACTTGAGCCTCAGCACCACTTCCAGCTTTTTGCTATGTATGTGGGGTACCGAGGAATTAAACCCGGGTCTTCGTGCATGCTAGGCAAGCACTCTACCACTAGGCCAAACTCCCGGCCCCGAATCCATCAGTCTTAACAAAGCTAACCCTGCAGATAATATAAACAAAAGGGAACTGGGCTTCAGAGAAAGGTGCAGTCTTCCAAGAGATGGGCTTTGCTTTCTTCCACAAAAAAGATGCCTTTCCCCATTTTCTGAAATGCTACGTTTATTGTCTAACCTCCATTTTTTACTTTTCACAGAGACAGAAATAAAGAAACGTTTCTCCTCCCAGAATAAAAGTACAAGTGTGATGACAAAAGGGTGTGGTAAGGATAGAGAGTTACAAACAAAACACACATAGCATCTAAAAGAACAAATAACACTTGATCCATGTGGGAATGAGAGAGAGCTCAGTGTGTACCATGATCTGATTTTATTTTTTTTTTGGTAGTGGGATCTGAACTCTGGGCCTGGGCATTGTCCCTGAGCTCTTCAGCTCAAGGCTACTGCCCTACCCCTTGAGCACTGCGCCGCTCTGGTTTTCTAGTAGTTAACTGGAAATGAGTCTCACAGACTTTAGTGCCCAGGCTGGCTTTGAACCTCGATTCTCAGATCTCAACCTCCTGAGTAGCTAGGATTACAGGCATGAGCCACCACACCTAGCTTTGCCCACACATTTTAACCATTGTGATTCCTGGCTCATGGACTTGATTCTTTTATTACTTGATATCACCTCTTAGATCTACCACTTGAAATATTCATGCCTCTGACTCTCATTCCCATTTGCATTTTCCCCTCTGACAAATTACTGCTTTGTTGGCATATTTTGTGTTCTCTACCCTAAGTTCTCAGGTTAAAGACAATGAAAGTCCTTGCTCTTGGGGAGTTCTCAGGTTGGTGAAAAACAGAAAAGAAAAACAGAAGTTCCAGGACACTGTGGGGTATAAGCACAAGGGCTATCAAGAAAAGATTCCTTCAGATGCATTAAGGTTCAGAAATGAGTATTCACTTGTAGTCATATAACTAGAGAGGATCAGAATCAGGATTAGGAAATAGGCCTATTAGAGCCTAAAAGTCCAGTCTTTCCAGTGCAGAAAATTGAGAGAAAGTAGAAATTACTTTTTGGTTACAGAGGAAATAAATGTGTGGTCAGCTTGGTTAAACTGCAGCTGTACAACTGTAGTTTAAAGTTGGTTAAAAGCAATAGATGCTTGAGATTTGGGAAGGGAATCTATAGTCACTGCTCTCTGGCAGTCATGCGATTCGTAACACCAACTGATGTGGAGGTGCTAGCAGGCTGCAGCTTGTCTTCAATCTCCTACACCACCCAGCACTTTCTGACTACTGACTCTGCTGATCAATAGCAACTTCTAGCCTACCTCCAGGGTGTATACCACAGGTTCTGTAGACATCTCCAACAGCAATTTCTACACAGTTCTTTTGTGAGAGGTAGGTGTGCTTGGCATCTTCTGCAGGCTGGTGACACCATTTATACCCTGCCTTTTTCTACTTTTAGCTAGGACTTTCCTAGCTATTATAACAATCGTGAAAGCTGGAATTACTGTAATAAATTCCTTATCCATTAACTCATAGTAGCCCTGCTTCTTTTAACTGAATGCTGACTGAAACATGGTGCTTTTCCCTATGAAGAAAATGAGTGCATAGAACAGTAGACTAAAGTTAGATGTCTATTCATCAGTAAAGGCTTCACCAGTTTCTCCACAATTCCAGTGCCCTGCACTTAGAATTTCAAAGAACTTATGTATTGAGTTGAAGTTTTAGATTATTTCTTCATTGGTATAGGTAGCATTGCAAAAAATAACTTCCAGGAAGGATTTTTTTTTCTGTTCATTTTGCTAAGATCAATTCATGGTTAGAGTTCTTTACGACTTGAGCTCTTAAGGTTTCACCCAGAAGAGTATCTGTTATGTATAACCCTAGTGTTCTTCATAGTTTAAGATAGAGATTTTCCTGATTTCAATTTTTCTTTTTTACCCTCACTTTCTATCCTTTGGAAAAAGATAGAGGAAAACTTTACTCTTGTATACTTTCTTCAAGGAAAATATTTCAGTCTCTAATCAGATCAGCAGAAAAAAAAAGACATGTGGGTTATTCTTATGAGACAATTCCTCTAGGCTGGCTAGGCTAGATGTGCTGGATATGGGAAAAACAAAGACATCTGGAAAATGAGGCTCTGCTTATTTGGATTGAATGGACAGCAATCAACTATGAACCACTTAATTGCAGGGGAATTTCCTCCTTGCTACTTAGTCCACTCATCGCTTGTTTGGGAGAAGACATGTTACCTGATCATTTGCCTCCCCAGAAAAGAGGATTAAACGTTATTTCAATTAGACAACCATTTACAGAATCTCTTTCCTAAACTAGTTCCTATGATAGTTGTTAAAGATAGTAAAGATAGTGCCTTTGAGGCATTTTTCAGCCTATAGAAAAGGGAAACACAGTAAGTTGTTTTTTTTGGGCTCAGGGCTTGAGCACTATTCTTGGACTTTCTCAAGGCACTCTATCACTTGAGCCTCAGCACCACTTCTACCTTTTTGCTATGTATGTGGTACCAACGAATCGAACCTGGGTATTCGTGCATGCTAGGCAAGCACTCTACCACTAGGCCAAACTCCTGGCCCCAACACAGTAAGTTTCATAGAACAAGTCATTCTAAGAAGTTTTGTTTTTTTTGTTTTTTTTTTTTTTGTTGTTTTTTAAAGAGGCATAAATAGGGTACCATGGAATAGAGGAGGGAAACTATCTGATAAATGACTGGGCAAATAAACCTAATGGAGAAGTTAAAGAATGTGTAGGCAGAGGGAGATAACACTTTGAAGGCTCTAAGCTAGTTTCCTAGAACAAGGTAAATAAGGCTAACGTTAACTCACTGACAATGTATTCTATACCAGTCTCAGAGTAGATGCTTCTCATACTTTATCACATTAAATCTCCTAAAAACATCTGGAGAAAACTGAGGCACAAAGAGATGCTATAACTTGTTAAAGAGATTGAAAGCAGATTTCAAACCCAGAACTTCTGGACCCATAGAACATTTCCCACTCCTATTTGTATTTACAGAGCATTTTCAAAAGAGAGAAAGATAACTATACAGAATGAGGATTTCTGACAAATTTCAAAAGATAGACATGGAGGAAGATTGGGAAGGATATGGTTAAAGGGTAGAGTATTAAGATCCAAAGCCTAATTGGGGACCCTCAAAGGAGGACAGTGTGACTGTAGGCATGACATTGCCACAAAAAAGTCTTAGTCTTTTTCTTTTTTATCAGTCATGGGGCTTGAACTCTGGGCCTAGGTGCTGTCCTTGAGCTCTTCAGAAGCTCAAGGTTGGCACTCTACCACTTGAGTCACAGTATTACTTCCAGTTTTCTGGTGGTTAATTGGAATTAAGAGTCTCATGGACTTTCACGCCTGGGCTGGCTTTGAACCACAATCCTCAAATCTCAGCCTCCTGAGTAGCTATGATTACAGAATTATTCTCAAAAAGGTTTTAATAGAATTATAACCTGGCATAATAACTATTACTGCTGATTGGTTTGTATACTTGTGTGAATGTATGTGCATTTGTGCACACTCATATGGGCATTATTTGGTTTATTTACTTCCCACAATCTTTTCTCAACAGACATACCTCCTGAGATTACAATAAATGTGTTTTCTATTTAAATTTCCTCTGCCTTTAGCAAGTCTTGGATTTGAAGTACTAGCCTTGAAGTGATAACTATAAAGCCCACTAGCACCTCAACAAGGCCTTTTCAGCTCAATAGAGATGAAACCTTATCTAATCTTCCACCAGCTCACTTAGAAATTAATAAATTCTGGGGCTGCCAGAAAAAGATGTTAATTGGAACTGACATGAAAGTGGACACCTTCTACTATTTCTTTGCAGACTTCACAAGTGCTCAGCACTTCTTGAAAGAGACTATGGCTCCAAGCTTTCTATTCAGCTGGCTGGAACAGAGTTTTAAAAATGCATTTCATCCCTGGCAAATCACAGCAGAACGTCATAAACAGCTGGAAACTCTCTGAGGTGAAGACAAGTTGGATATTATGTTTGGATTTATAGTCCCTTTCTCCATGATAGCTGATTTCCATTTCTGACAGGATTATTATTTCCATATTTGTGAAATATCTTGGATCTCACCTTGGATAATTACTAAAAATCATCAGCTCCTCACCTGAGGCATCTTAGCACTTGGGTGAACCTTAAAAAATGTTATTTTTCCCAAAATGAACTAGGGGAAAACATGATGTGTGACACTACGTCTCTATTTCTATTTTCATTTGCAATTCTCTTTGGGATTTTTTTTTTTAAATAATCAAGTCATTAATCAGTGTCAGGTCATGGTCTAGAGCACAGTGTTTCTGCCACTTGTGTTCTAACACAGATTGAACAAATGGCAATAACTTGTGTTATTAAGACTGTGGCTCTTCCATGAGAAATAGTGAAAATCACAACCCCAGAAACTGTTAGGGCAGAGACATCACATCAACAGCCATGTAAGGTTATCATTTAACAGAGGTTCCCCCAAGCTATTCTGATGAGCACTCCCAGCTGAGGACTACATCCGAGTCTAACATCTCAGAGATGGAGATGTGGTTCAAGTGGTAGAATACAAGTGGGAGTAGACAAGCCAAGTGAGAGTGTGAGGCAAACAAGAACCTACCAATTCTCATTTTACTTTTTGAGGTTGCCATTGGAGGTTCCATTCTGTATGTTCATTTATAGTTCCATGCCTTAACTCCTCCTATTCCTTTACATTGAGATCCCTGATATTTTTTCCATACTTATTTTTGGTAAGAAACTACTAATCTAGTAAGGATCAACCTAAGTGCAATTTGTGCTATGAAGCCCTCTGTGATGGAAAGAATCCATCTTCTTGCTTGACAGCATTTCTTAAGCACCTTTATGAACGTTCTGTTCCACTTTGCATGCCTATTCTCAGTGGCTCTATATTCATACCATAACATAATATTGTCAGTATATTTTAGTTCTTTCATTCTATTAGGTGTATAGTGTATTACACCATGAGTACAATATTCATTTCTCTAACAGTTAATCATATTCAGTACATTTTCATGTTCTTAATTGCCGTCTTATATCTTTTTTAGTGTAGTGTCTTTTCAAGTCTTTTGCCTGTTTTTAAAACTGGATTATTTTCTTGGATACAAATTCTTTGGCAGATGTTTTACAAGTATTTTTCTCTCAATCTATAGTTTTCCTTTTCATTCTTTTAACATTGCCTTTCGCAGAGTATGGTTATTGTATCTTTGTAAAAACGCATTGAATCTGAGTTTGCCATTCACCAAAAAAAAGTGTATTCTTCCTGCTTAGGTACAGCTAAAACTCCTATTGCATGTAAAATAGTATATGTAAAACTTTCATAAAACAAGCATAAGAAGACGCTGAAAGGTGAGAGAAGCAGACAGACCAGCTAAGACCTAGAACCTAATGAACACATTGTGTTACACTCTTAAGGATTTTCCTTCTTTTCTCTCTCTTTCTTTCTTTCCCTCCCTCCCGCCCTCCCTTCCTTCCCTTTTCTTTCAGATATCCTAGGCTAGGTACTGGAGAAGTTAGTCATTAGAAATGCAGATGGACATGGATTTTTTTTTTATTTTTAAAAATTTTTGTCTTACAGGGACGGGGGTTGGGGGAAGGAAATGGGGGCCAAGACACGAGAAAGGGTACCAATGTTTGTGAAGTAATGCACCTTCTGTCTGGTGAATAATAATGTAACCCTTCTATTAATTACAAAAATAATACATGGGAAAAAATTTTTTTTCTTACAAAGGGCCAGCTCTTGCCTGGGATAAGCCTTTGAGTTCAAACTTCAGCACTGCCCCCCACCCTAAATTCATGTAAATTATGAACTTTTCCTAATCATGCCATGTTAATGCCAGATCCTATGTTTTACCACATCCAATACTGAAACAACATGCTAATGACAGAGCAAATGTCATTATATGAATGTATGTGGGAGTGGGGTTCCCAATAATTTTAAAAAGCTTCTATCTGGTTGGGAGCGTGGCCTAGTGGTAGAGTGCTCACCTAGTATGTATGAAGTCCTGGATTCAATTCCTTGGTACCACATACACAAAAAAAGCTGGAAGCGGTGCTGTGGCTCAAGGAGTAGAGTGCTAATCTTGAGAAAGCCCAAAGACAGTGCTCAGCCTCTGAGTTCAAGCCCTAAGACTGGCCAAAAAAAAAAAAAAAAAAAAAAAAGGCTCTTTAAAGTTTCTGTAAACCTAGTAGTGCTCTGAAAGTTTTCTTGTTTTAAGTTTTCTATTGCCAGGCGCAGTAGCTACTCAGGAGGCTGAGATCTGAGGATCAAGGTTCAAAGCCAGCCAGGGCATAAAAGGACCTGAGACTCTTATCTCCAACTAACCTCTAAAAAACAGCAAGTGGGGCTTGGCTCAAGGGCAGGATGTTAGCCTTGAGCTGAAGAGCTCAGGGACAGTGCCCAGGCTCAGTTCAAGCCCACCAAAAAACCAAAAACCAAAAAACACACTGTTGGGGCCAGGAGTTTGGCTTAGTGGTACAGTGCTTGCCTAGCATGCATGAAGATCCAAGTTCGATTCCTGAGTATCACATAGAAAAAAAAAAAGCCAGAAATGGTGCTCTGGCTTAACTGGTAGAGCTCTAGCCTTGAGAAAGCTCAAGGACAATACTCAGGCCCTGAGTTCAAGCCCTGGACTGGCAAGAAAAGAAAGAATGAGAAAAACACAGTTTTAAAATAGCTTCTACTCTCATATCATTGTTTAACACCTCAAATGTAGCTATTCTAAAGGGAAATGGTCTAGGAACATAAAGAATAAACTGCACAACTTTTTTTTTTTTTTGGTAGGTCATGGGGCTTGATCTCGGCCTGAGCGCTGTCCCTGAGCTCTTCAGCTCAAGGCTACCACCCTACCCATGAGCCAAGCTCCACTTCCCATTTTCTAGAGGTTAATTGGAGATAAGAGTCTCAGGTCCTTTGGTGCCCTGGATGGCTTTGAACCTTGATCCTCAGATCTCAGCCTCCTGAGTAGCTAAGATTACAGGCATATCCACTGGGCCCAGCTAAATTGTACAACATTTGTAAAAAAGAAAAAAAAAAGCCAGCTCTTTATAGTCAATAAACTGGAAAGAGGGTAACCACATAAAATAAAACAAAACAATTAGATAATAAGCACTCTACTATGGCTGGTTACCACAGAAAACAAACTATAGCCTCCCTGCCACCACCATCAGAAAGACTTCTAACCCAGCAAGGATAAAATGAAGCCTGGGTTCAGCTCCTGGGTTCATGTCAGAGAAGATAGTAAACATTCTTAAAGGCACTAACAAGGCCCTCCCCAATTATTACTCTTGCCTGTCAGCAGATGTCACATATGGAACATAGAGTCCAACTTGCCCTTGGTGGTAATGAGGTGCCCCTTTTCTGGTAGGATGGTATCGGACAAGGCCTAGAGGTACAGCCAGTTTGTAGTAATCAAACTGGCTAAATCTCTCATTCTTTATAAACTGAAATACATGGTTCTTCAAATTCCAATTGTTAGATCATGAGTTTGTCATCTTTTGTCATCGCAGTTTCTCTCTGCTTTGAATGCTCTTTTCTCCATTGTCTTTTGAATTCCAGTTTTTGTTTGTTGGTTTGTTAGTAGTACTGGGGTTTGAATTTAGGGCCTCCTGCTTGCTAGAAGAGCATTATACTATCTAAGCCACATATCTATCTAATCTGGATCTTCCACTTTTTTTTTTTTTTTTTTTTTTGCCAGTCCTGGGCTTAAGCTCAGGGCCTGAGCACTGTCCTTGGACTTTCTCAAGGCTAGAGCTGTACCACTTGAGCCTCAGCACCACTTCTGGCTTTTTTTTTTTTATATGTATGTGGTACCGAGGAATCGAACCTGGGTCTTCGTGCATGCTAGGCAAGCACTCAACCAGTAGGCCAAATTCCTGGCCCCGACCTACCACTTTTTAAGGACCTGATTACATATGTCTTCTTGGAGACTTTTTCCTCACTAGCTTTTAATTAACTGAACTAATTAAAAAAAACTGTAAATGGCTCCTTAACCCTTTTCTCACAACCTCATTAATACCACTGACACTGTAGTGTAAGCCAGTAAGCTTCTGGACAGAGATTTGATCTATAGTATTATCAGGATGATATGGTGTAAAGATGAAATCGAAGTCATGATTGTAAAAAACCTCTCTAAAGACTTCAGATTTATTATAGGCATTTAAGGAGGCAAAAGGTCTTTGGCTGTTTTTGTTTGTTTGCTTTTCGGGTCCTGGGGCTCTGAAGGCAGGTCCTAGGTGCTGTTCCTGAACCTCTCTGTGCTCAAAGTTAGGCTTCTACCACTTGAGCCACAGTGCCACGTCTAGCTTTTTCTGAGTAGTTCACTGGAGATAAGAGTCACATGGACTTTTCTCTTGCTGGCTTCGAACCATGATCTCACATCTCAGCCTCCTGAGTATAGGACTACAGGCATGAGCCACTAGTGCCTGGACAAGAGTCCTTTTAAAAGTCTTAATAGTGTAGAATCGGGATTTAAAATAGAAATGCTGTGGGTATTAAACTTTTTGCCCCACAGCTGTTTCACAGGAATCTATGATAGAGAAGGGTTTATTTGGTTTTGTTGGTGTGGCTTTTGACTAAAGGACAACATAACTCTAAACAATACAACTCATTAAAAAATTGTATGAAATTTTATCAATATAAACATAAGTCCAAATGAACAGAATCAGAAAATATTTATAATGGAATGACTTTTTAGACTCCTTAATTTAGAGTGTGTGTGTGTGCCAGGACTGGGGCTTGAATTGAAAGCCTGACCTGCTCCTTAACATTTTTGCTTAAGGCTAGCACTCTACTATTTGAGCCTCAGTTCTACTTCCAACTTTTTGGAAGTTAATAAGAAACAAAAGTCATGTACTCTACTGCCTTGCTGCCTCGAACCACAACCCTCAGATCTTAACCTGAATAGCTAGGATTATAGTATGAGACCTGGCTCCCAGATCCTGAAATTTTTGACCAAGAAGCATAGTGAGAAATTGCTCAATGTGCATTATCAACCTTAAAAAAAAAAAAGGAAGACTTAAAAAAGCAAAACTCAGGAAGTCGTGGAGATGGGGTTAGAGTTAATCATATGCCTACACATAAAATAAAGCCCTATTTAGAGAATTAGTTTCATAAATGTTACAAGTCAGTGGCTCTGCTGTGCTTTATGATTTTCCCTTTGAACAGAAAGGTCAATAGTAGTTATTCTATGCCCATCTCACCACTGTATGTTGAAGATGTAAAGAGAAGATAATTTGTCTCTTAGTTCTTAAGTCTTCACATTGAGAGAAACTGAATCTGAAGAGCCTCACTCAAACTTGGACTTGATTTAGAGCACAATGTCCTTGCCACAATGGCAAGAGACTCTGGGGCTTCTTGGGTAAAAGAATATGAAGTATGTGGGAGGAATGCAAATTGTGATCTGTGGCAGATGATGATTTCTAAAAATAGCCACATTAATATTTCTCACCCAACATGGCCTTCTAGAATTCTACCATGCTTCTATGAAGAGATGGAATCTATTAACCTTTTCCTGGAATGTAGATGGTCTTGTGAGTATTCAAAAGTAAGAGAGAAGTAAAGGCATGGCTCAAATGATAGAGCCCTAGCTGTAAGTGAAAAAGCCAAGTAAGAGCACTAGGCCCTGAGTTCAAGCCCCAGTGCCAGAACAACATTCTCTATTCTCCCCCGCCAACAGCCATCAAACAACAACAAAAACAAAGAAAAGAAGGCGAGAAATAAGGCTATTCTACTTCTAAAATTTCATTATAAAAATGTAGCTTGTCTTTGGTTATTTGCCTTGGAATTTGGCCATGTGTTGAAAGGACGCCTAGGTCACATGGACATGCCACAAACAAATATTCTGGTTGATAGCACCACCAGATTTTAGGCAACAGCAAAAATTACTGTTAGTCAAATAAATAACAGGGTCAGAAATGATTCCATATTTTACTCAGGCCCCCCGCCCCTTTTTTTTTGGCTAGTCCTAGGGCTTTAACTCAGGGCCTGAGTACTATCCTTGGGCTTTCTCAAGGCTAGAGCTCTACCACTTGAGCCACAGCACCACTTTTGCCTTTTTCTATGTATGTGGTACTAAGGAATTGAACTCAGGTCTTCATGCATGCTAGGCAAACACTACCACTAGGCTAAACTCCCAGCCCCCACACTCAGCTTTTGAACCACCACAGCTAATGTCACAAAGAGTAGAAATAAACTGTCCTTTGAAAACCCTACCAAATAAATGCTATGAATTTCAACTCATCAAGTTCTAGCTTTGAACAATTTCTCCTTCATGGGATATGTTATGTTCATTTATATATACATATATTTAATTTTATATCTATCTAGCTACATATTATGAGATTGTAGCTATTATGTTGCCCTTTTGGATCATCGGCTCTAGGGCAAACCAGGTACCCACATTCTTAAGATGCTCAGCCATGCAGGGAGGTCCACTCGGAGTCTGGGGCCTTCTGCTTTGCTTGCTTACCAAATACATGAGCAGCTAGCTACCTTGGAGGCTGATCTTCTGGCGACCATCAACCTCTGAGTAAATGAAAAGTCTTGGAATACTAAGCAGGATTCAGCCAAAAACTTCAAAACTATCCTGAGCACTAGTGACTCATGCCTATAATCTTAGCTATTCAGGAGGCTGAGATCTGAGGATCTTGGTTCAAAGTCTGCCTAGGCAGAAAAGTCCTTGAGACCAGAAAATGAGAAGTAGAGCAGTAATACAAAGTGGTAGAGGACCAGGTGTTTGGCCTACTAGTAGAGTGCTTGCCTAGCATGCATGAAGACATGGGTTCAATTCCGCAGTACCACATACACAGAAAAAGCCAGTGGTGCTATGGCTCAAGTGCTAGAGCTCTAGCCTTGAGAAAACCCAAGGACAGTGCTCAGGCCCAGAGTTCAAGCCCTAAGATTGGCAAAAACAAAACAAAACAACAAAGTGGTAGAGTACTAGCCTTGAGCAGAAAAGCACAGGTACAGTGCCTAGGTCCTGTGTTCAAGCCCTATTACGGAGAGAGGGGGGGAGAAGGGGGGGAAGGGAGGTATAAGAAGACTTGAGGACTGTTTTTAAGAGTGGTATAGGAGAGGTGGTTGTGTGGATATGCAAATATTAAGATGTGTTTGAAATAAATGACTTCAGTAAAATAAGGGGAATAGGCTTAGAGAATTAGGAACCTATGAAGTCTGCAGATTTCACTGAAATTCAATAGCAGGTTTGGGGAGAGGGAGAAGGTAAGAATAAGAAATCTTCAATAAAATTAAATTTTGTTTAGAATGTGGAAAGTCTTGGTCATTGAATTGAGTAGAAGAGTAGTTCAGTAGAAGAGTAGCTCAGGAAAACAAACACAGATGGTTACAGTGCAGCAGCAGTTAATAAAGGTTTGTACACTGGTGAGAGAAGCACATAACAGATGGACAATGGGGAAACTAAAGCAGATGAAGGCAAGCTGTTGAAAATGTTCTCCCTATGAGTGATAGAATGGAAACTACATGGCATGCTTAATGGTGAAAGCCTCAGTACATCGAGAAGCCTCAACACAGCAGGAATTGGCCTGGAAGTATAGTGACAAGTTAGGAGAACACATTTAATATTAGCTAGAGATAGAGAAGCAAGAACTCTAGGATGGATTTTAAGGGAAACAGTGAATTTAAGAAAATGCCAAGTTTTAGTCAAGATAATGAGGTGGCATCCGAGCTCTAAGAAACGGTTTCATAGATAATTAGCATAGGTTTCCAGAAGAGCTGGAACTTAATTCTGTTGGAAAAAGGCAGTCACTGGAAAGTTTAAGAGAACTGAGATAAGGAGCTTTGTTTTGACCTCTACCTCTGATAGCCTGGGCAAGATAATGATTGTATTGGGCAAAGGGTATACTGACATTCTTATGGGGAAAGGTTGATAAAAGGGCCCATTCCGCAGAGGTGATAAAGCTGGATCACTCCACTAAAACAATGAAGCCAGCTAGTTAGGAAATAGAAAACTACAAAATTCACTGGAAGTTCATGAGGCAGTAGGAAAGTCTTTCATGCTAAGGCAATTCTAGACTACTCAAGTGTTTCTAATTATGGACATGTAATTGTCAGCTATCTCTAGTTTAGGTTTTTTGCCAGTCCTGGGCTTGAGCTCAGGGCCTAAGTACTGTCCTTGGACTTTCTCAAGGCTAGAGCTCTACCACTTGAGCTTCAGCACCACTTCCAGCTTTTTTTCTATGTATGTGGTACCGAGGAATCGAACCTGGGTCTTCATGCATGCTAGGCAAGCACTCTACCACTAGGCCAAACTCCCGGCTCCAGTTTAGTTTTTTTTTTTTTTTTAATTATTTTTTTTGTCCTCTCAAATCCACCTAACAATTACATATTTTACTTTTTTTTTTTTTGGTATTGCTACTACCATTTTTAGTACACATTGGTTAATCAGTGTGACATTTCATAAAGGTAAGAATCTGAAGGCAGTGTAATACAGGGGAAAGAACAGCTGTTAAAAGGCCCATTTCCAGGGCTGGGAGTTTGGCCTAGTGGTAGAGTGCCTGCCTCGCATGCACAAAGACTCAGGTTTGATTCCCCGGTACCACATACATAGAAAAAGCCAGGAGTGGTACCACTAGCCTTGAAGAAAGTCCAAGGACAGTGCTCAGACGCTGAGCTCAAGCCCAGGACTGGGGAAAAAAGAAAAAAGGCCCATTTCCAGTTCTACCAGGAAATTCTCATGAGACTAGTTAATTCACTTGACTTCTTCAGCCTAAAGTTTTTTTGGGTTACTTTTACTCATATTTATTTCTTTACTTATTTTGAGACAAGATCTCACTCTGTAGCTGAGGCTAGCTTGGAGCTCACTAGGTTATCTAGGCAGGCTTCAAACTAGTGACCTCATGCCTCAGCCTCCTGAGGGCTGAGATTTTTTATGTGAACCACCACACTTGGCATTTTTTTTTTTTAATGTAGAAATGAATCCTTAAGGTTTTTTTTTTTCCCCCTGCTAGTCCTGGTGCTTGAACTCAGGGCCTGGGCACTGTCCTTGAGCTTTCTCAAGGCTATTGCTCTACCACTTGAGCAACAGCATCACTTTGGCTTTATCTGTGCATGTGGTAGCAAGGAATTGAAACAGGGCTTTGTGCTTACTAGACAAACACTCTATCACTAGGCCATATTCCTGGCCCGATCCCTAAGTCTTATTCATATTAATTTGTCTATCCGCATAATACCATGGTATCTTAACAGATATCTTCAGTAGATTTATTTTATCTATGATACCACTATAATATAAGAATGGTAGGTAGTAGTCATCTTCTAGAAATCTGTTTTAAGACTAAGCTGCGTAGTTTATAGGGCGATAAAATTTAGACATATGCGGTATACTCACACATTTTCCCAGACTAGAGGCACTTATAGTAATTTATGTCTAACCGGGTAGCCTTCTTTTTTTAGAAGTGTATTTACCATATGTTTCCTGGAGTCAAAGTGCCTTGATTTAAAATTATTGCTCTACTATTTTACTAGCTTATTAGTAATAGGCAAGCTATTTAACTTCTCTGTGCATTTGTTTTACCATACACAAAATAGGGTTGATAGAAGGTCTCTGCATAGAGTAAACAAATTAATGGATATTAACAACATCTGGAACAGAGAAAGTGCTGCCTTTCAGTTATTGTTAGGTATAGCAGAACACAAACTTAATTAATACATCTTTAAGAGCTTGTTGTATAGTCAAGAATTTTCAAACAAATGTAAATAATTCAATGTTTTGAACGAAGTAGGAAGGTGTGCAATAAATGACACGGGCTAAGAGATTGGAATGCCGGTTTTAGCCTAAAGGAAATAGTAGGGGCAGTCTACGTTCCCTGAGGGTAGTTCTGAGTCTTATCCTTAAGAGAACAATACATTTGGGACTATGAGAAAACATGGGAAGGTAGTTTCTGATGCAGAAGAAAGTTAGAAGTTGGGTGTACTGACACATCTGTAATCCAAGAACTTGGGAGGTTGAGGCTGAAGGATTATGAATTTGAGGCTGGCAGCCTGGGCTCCATAGTGAAATTCTGTCTTCAAAAAGAAAAAGAAAAAGGAAAGAAGACAGAGATACTGGTAGAAGGAAAGGGAGTACTTGGATTCGGGATCTAGATCCTACCTCAAGAATACTTAATCAGAATGAATTTTAACAGGATCCTACTATGGTTCCTCTTAGGTTTGAGAACCACTGGAGTAAAGAATAGACTGGAGTTAAAAAAAAAATAAAAGCTTAAATTTAAACCCTTGCTCTGCCATTTACTTAGATAAGCTATTTAATTTTCTACCTATGTCCCCAGTGCCTCATCTGCAATTAGGTGTAATAGCTTCTACTTCATAAAAGTGTTGTAAAGATTGTTAGTATGAAAAAGAAATGCTTATAGAGTACTTGGTGCCTAGTAAACAGGGGATTAACAGTAATTATTCATCACTCACATGCTACTTCTTAAGGTTCAGTTGTTATAAGCCTTTGTTTTTCCCATTACTATTCCATAACTCATCCTTTCCACAATCCCTGTATAAGAAGGTCTTTCGGTGGCCAGAAGACATAGGGTTATACAGCTGAGTCAACTGCAAGATTCTATGAATATCTGTGTGTTTCTTATTCACGTGATGGGGAAATTTTAATTACACTTAACTCAGGGAAAAACTGCAAGGATCAGTTTTTAAAAATGTTTAATTCAATTATGTAATTGGCCACAAAACAGGATGCGTTGGAAGCAGAGAGTGTGTGGAGGGTAGGAAATTTAAATATTGCCTGTTTTCACTTTAATTCAAGAGCACAGTCTGAAATGTTTGGACAGTGGTGCACAATTTATAAAGATCTTTTTACTTACGTTGTGTATGTCCATTCGGTAGTATTAACACACACACACTTCACTTATTTATTGTAGTGCCGGAGACCTTGCCCTCAAGCTATCGCCCTCACAACTGAGCTGCATTCACCTTCCCCCAACCACTTTTCAAGTTAGTCTTGGAAACAGTAGAGTGCATATTACAAATTTCCCTCAAATTCGAGCATGTCGAACGTCGTGGGTATTAACCAAAGTGTGAAATGTAGAGGGAGGAATTTTCCACAATATACTTAAGCACTGCCTTCGGCCACTTCTGAAGAACGACCGTGGGACTAAATAACGAAGGCCGAAGTGCCTCAAATAATGCCCTTCTCCTTCCTGCCTCTGACAGACACAGGCATGAGCCATCACTGCCCTCCCCACTTCACCTGAGGTGGAACCCGTGCAGTGGAGTTCCTTTTTCTGCTTTCAGTTCAGTGACCGCCCCCCTAGGTCGGGGGTACCGGCATCGGGGATGTCCACCGTCAGTTCTCGTAGCGCCGACTGCCTCTTCTCGACTTGTCGTCTGGGTGGCTGAAGATCGCTAGTGACTCCCCCCACGGCTCTGAAGAACCGCAGCCTCATCCCCAAGCGCGCCTTCAGCGACCGACCTGCACTCGCACCATCCCTAACCTAGGGGAGGAAAGGTTGTAGGGAAGCCTCAGCTTCAGCTGCCGACGCCATCTTGGCCGCTACGTGTGACGCCACATGTGGCAGGGAGCGCAGCCGATTGGCGGGGAGACGGCGGCGCGAAGCTAGAGACTTTAGTGTGGAGTATGTAAAAGCCGAGGGAACTACACTCCCGGCGGCCCTTGCTCGTGCGGCAGCCAATCAGGAGCAAAAGAGGACCGGGTTTGCGTTCGGACCACAACTCCCAGCAGCCCACGCGGCACCTGCCTTTTCCTTTCAAAGGGCTGAGGAAAAGAAGAGACAGAATGAATGGAGGCCTTTTGGTGGCCGGTTTTTGAAAGGCGGGAAAGGCAAACTACACCTCCCGACTGGCAGCGCGCGGCTGCGCCTGCGCTCTGGTACTTGTCGCCATCTTGCCCCTTCTGAGGCACCGCAAACAAACCCAATTCCTGGTGTCCCCTAGTCTTGGCGGAGGAGCCTTTTAGATGAGCGCCGAAAGGCCAGACAGGTGGGTGACTCTCAGGCACAGTCCTGGGAAGAGCTGGCAGGCCAGCCTGTGCCTGGGAGCTCGGGGACGCGCGTCCGGAGCCCGGCTTGGGACGCCCAGCCCCATCCTCCGTTGTTTCCTAACGGGATCGTAGGGTTCCCTGTGGCAGACTCCGGGGACTGTGGCAGGGCCGGTGCCGGGGTGCGGGGGGGTCCTGCTCCGGGAGCCTCCGGGTGAGTCCCCGGTGTCCGGCGGACTGACCGCGCGCTCACTCCGTCTCGGTTGTCCTCTGCTCGGAGGAGTGAGCGAGCGCGAGTGCCGGCCGGGGGGTCCCCGCCGCCGGCTGCTCGCGGGAGAGGCTCGGGTCGCGGGGCTTGACATTGGGATGCGCGCTGCGAGGAGCCCGGGCGGCTCCGGCGGAGGCGCGGCGAGAGTGTGCGTGTTTGGAGAGGGGGCGGGGCGGGCTGGCGTCCTGACACTTGACGGAGGAAAGATGCCGTGAGATCCGCTCCCCCGAGCGGCTCCGGACGGCGCGGCGCCGCGGTGGGCTCCGCGGGCGGGATGCGCCGGGATGCCGTGACGCGGTGGCGGATTCGGGCGGTCGCCAGCCGCCGGCGAGTTTCCATCCGGAGGCGGGGACAGGCTGCCGGAGCGAGCGGATTCCTTCGGCTCTACCCCTTCTTCCTCTTCCCCACCCCTTTTCTTTATGTCATCCTGGCAGCTGTGGCGCGCAGTCCAGTTCTGGTTGCTCGGCGTCGGTTCTGAGCTGAGAGGGCTGGGGGAGGGGGATGTCAACTTGTGGCGAAGTTGGAGTTAGCAGCCCCTGCGCCTGGAACTTGATACAGCAGAGTTCTCCCCCCTCTTTGTTCAGGGTTGGACTCCGAGGCTACACCGTGAGCCCATCCATTCATTTTGCCTCCTCCTGCCAACCACTGATGTGCATGATGTGTACAGACGTGTGTGCTTAGTAGGTGTTGTGTAAGCCCCAAGTGCTGGCTGTATCCTTTTGTCCTCTAGACTAGGGAATTTCCATACGAAGTGCCTGGCACTTTGGGTGAATGATGATGGGTTCATGACGGCAGGGTCTAAATAAATTTCATAGTTCATTGCCAAAACTCGAGGGGAGAAAATTCATATTTCATTGCTAAAACTTAAGAGGAAAGTTCTCTTTGTTTTACAAGACTTACTAGGGGGAAAGAAGTCAGGTAACTTACCTGAGGTTGTACAGTTGGTGGCATCTGTTCACTGTGAGCCTAGAGAAAGAACTTGACATACACTGTTCTTTAGTGCTCATCACCAACTGGTTATGACCTGTCCTTTAATGATGTGTGAAACTTGGGTTTAGAGAGGTCGGCTTACCCAGGATCACACAACCAGTAAGTTGAACAGCTAGAAATAGAATCTAGAGGTTTCTGATTCTAAAACTTGTGCTTTTTTTGAGTCACAGGCTGGAAGAATAAGTTTTCAAATGGTATTTTAAAATTTCATTTGTCTGAAGTTGAAACCTGTGATTGTTGAAAATAATTGTGAGCCATCTTACAGGTTTTACTTCTTAGTTGCTGGCCAGATCTCCAGGTGAATGGCCTTTTGAATGTACTTTGCAAATTTTATTTTAATGTGTTGATTTTTTTTTTTCCCTCTGGTAGGGAGGACAAGCTCTTTGGGGCTACCAAACAGAAGCAATGCCTGTTGTGTGGCCAACCCTTTTGGATCTCAGCAGGGATGAATGTAAACGGATTCTTCGAAAACTGGGTATAATTTTCATTGTTGATACTTTACTCTCCTGTAATGATTCTTTTCCCTTTCTGTTTGGGTCATGGATATGTTTTTAAATCTCATTTCATACTCCATTAGAAATTCTTACTCATTGTTGTTTCTCTGGTAACTAGTATGATTTGCACATAGACAATACAGGAATCATTAGCATACAAGTACACAACACTTACTGAGAGCTTATCTATTCTGAGTCCTTTACATTCAACATTTCAGTCCTCACTAAAGCCTAAAAGGTAGGGCTTTTCTTTTTTCAGGGTGAGAGGGACAAAAGTCTCCATTTTACATATAAAGTTTAGAACTCAAGGTAATGCCAATGTCATGGAGTCAATATTAGAACCCTGGCATATAATTTTTTGGTCTCATTTTAGCATACTAATAACTAATTACTATTAGTGTCAAATATATTTTACACTTATCGTTGATTTCCATGTATGGGTATGTGAATTACTATTTTTAAATTCTAAGTAATATAACTGATACCTACTTTCTTTCCCTTTCTTTCTTTCTTTCTTTCTTTCTTTCTTTCTTTCTTTCTTTCTTTCTTTCTTTCTTTCTTTCTTTCTTTCTTTCTTTTTGTCAGTCATGCAGCCTGAACTCAGGGCCTGGACTTTATCCCTGAACCTCTCTGTGCGCAAGGATAGTGCCCCACCACTTGAGCCACAGTGTCCCTTCTGGCTTTTTCTGTTAATGTGGTACTGAGGAATCAAGCCCATGGTTTCATGCATGTTAGGCAAGCACTCTACCACTAAGTCATATTCCCAGCCCTGATACCTACTTTCTTAAATTACTTTTCTTTTTCTTTCTTTCTTTCTTTTTTTTTTTAAAGTGGTACTAGGGTTTGAATTCAGGACCTCCCTCTTGCTAGGCAGATGCTGTAGTACTTGAGCCACTTTACTCTGAGTTGTTTATTTTTTTGAGATAGAGTCTTGCTTTATGCCTGGGCTGATCTGGACCATGATCCTCTTGTTTTTGCTTTTCCTTGTTGCTGGGATGACAGGTGTACGCTACTGTGCCCAGCCATTGTGCTTACGATGACAGACATGGGTAACCATTAGTTGAGATGGAGTCTCATGAACTTTTTCTTGCTAGGACTGGTCTTGAACCATAATCTTCTGATCTCTGTCTCCCAAGCAGCTAAGGCTTTCTTCCTACTGTGCCTGACTAAATTCTGTTTTTGTTTTGTTGGTTTATTTATTTGTTTGTTTTGTTTGTTTTTGTTCTAGGTTGAGGGCTTGAATTCAGGACCTCAACCTCTTGCTTGGCTTTTTCCACTCAGAGTTGGTACTCTACCGCTTGAAACATGCTTCTGGTTTGGCATTTTGCTGTTTAATTGGAGACAGTCTTTTGAACTTTTCTGCCAGGGCTGGATCCTCTAGGTTTCAGTCTGCTGATAAGTATGAATCACTGGTGACCAGCTAACATTATATTTTACTATCAGTAGCAAATATTTTACATATATTGTTGACTAGTACTTCTTTTTTCTTATAACAGCCTTTCCCAACCATCATTTAGGGAGAGAATTAAGCCTGGTGATAGACATCTATAATATATAATAACTTCTTACCCATTTAGAATAATATTAGTTATGTGGGAAAACTGAGCAAAAGAGTTACTTAAATAATTTTATGTGTTCTCTGGTTCAAATGAAGAGCTATAAATGAGAAATGCTGTCTTAAACTATAAGGACTTGCCTTATTTATGATTGTAAACTAAAGCTAAAACAACAAATGAAGACAGTGACGAAGTAATTTGAAAAAGAACATTAAGTGTCTCAGTAGTGGGCATGAATTATTTAGATATAGAGTCTGTCATAATGTTTGACGTCTGAAAGTATAATGTTTAAATAGCTGCTTTCTTATAATGTGGATTAAATAGAATCATAGCTACTCTGCATCTGCTGGCTAATAATTTTTCCCCTTTTATTTTTCCTTAGTCACTGTGAGCATTTGAGATTTTTAGCATTGCATATATGTATATAATAGTATACACATAGTGTGTATGTGTGTGTTGAATGATCTCATCTCTTTTACCTTATATCCAAACTTTTAATATGAAATTAAGTATATAGTAATATAACTTGTCTATCTGTTGATTATTAAGTTTGACTTATTTATTTTATGGCTGAAATAATTGAGAGGAACAGATCATAAACACAGTTGATTAGATTGGGGTTTCTGGATTTCTGAGGACTTAAAATCAGATTTCATTTCAGTATACAAGTGATATGTATATATTTTCTATTTTTGTAAATTTTTTTTCTTTTCTTTTTTTTTTTGCTGGTCCTGGGTCTTGAACCATGGCCTGTGTGTTATCCTTTTTGTTCCCTCAAGACTAGCACACTACCATATGAGCCACAGCTTCACTACAGACTTTTTTTTTCTTTTTCTTTTTTTTTTTTTTTTTTTTTTGCTAGTCCTGGGCATGAGCTCAGGTCTTGAACACTGTCCTTGGACTTTCTCAAGGCTAGCGCTCTACCACTTGAGCCTCAGCACCTCTTCTGGCTTTTGATGGTTAATCAGAGATAAGAGTCTCATAGACTTTCCTGCCCTGGCTGGCTTTGAACTGTAATCCTTAGATTTCAGCCTCCTAAGTAGTTGGATTTAGAGGTTGAGCCACAAGTGGTGTGGCTATAAGTGGTAACTTTCAAGTCTAAATTTGTTTTTGGGTTTTGATGGTGACTTGTAAAACCACTTTCTCCCAACCTAATGGCTTATTATCATAACAATCAACCATTGAATTGCTTTTTAACTCTATCCTCTAATCCAAAACTTAGAGAAGATACGATAGATTTAAGCATCTGCTTAAAATAGAATTAACTTTGTTCTTTTATAAATAGTTATCAGTCATTTTATTGTTAGATTCTAAACTGATTTTACTTAATTATTAATAAGTTGGAATGGAGAATTTATGATATGTTGAGTGTATTTGATAAATGCTTCTTTCTGTCTTCCTTTCCCTTGCCCTATTTATATGTCTTCTTCTGAGCTGTTTTTCATATTTGTTATTTCATTATACTTGGGAGTTGTTGGAGTCAGTACTACTGTAGAATAGTACAAAAATTAATAGCAAAAATTAAACTAAGTTTAAGATGTCTGTGGCAGGAACTAAGTATGCCCATTAAAATAGTTGTCAACAAATAGGAAAAGAATTAGGAAACAGTAATGATTATTTAAGTGAATAAATTTCTGGGGGAAGTACTATGGATTGTATATCTATGATAGTTGTGTTGAGTCCAGGTTTGTATCTTTCAATTTACCGTTTTCTGATTTTTATCCATGACTTTTTAGTTCAACTTGAGATGTCAGAAATGTTTTTTATATTTCTCTATTTAATTTGATTTTATTTGAAAGAGTGTCTTGGTCACCATAAATCCCATGGGATTTTCCTCTTACTACCTCCCCTGATCTTTCCATTTCTTTTGATTGTATCCCTATTCTAAACATTTTCTAAAGTGTAATACTTTACTCCTTGTCGTTACTTATACAGTTATTACTCCTGTCAAATAAAAGCCATTTTAGTCTGTAATCAGAGGTTGTCTAGACACAAACTACTTTTCTATTTTTATCTTTATTTCTACTTTATCCCTTTATAATACTTGTGTATGTGTTGGGCCTCTTGTTGGATTTTAATCATCTTCAGAATAGGCTTTGTTTTGTACCTACAAGTATTTTAAGTGGTACTTTTAACAGTTAGTTTGTTTTTAGTTAGTGACTATCCAGGTGGTGCATACAGATATTTTTATTTTCACTAGTGTGAACTCTTCAATATAGTCACTGACTTATGGGAAGTTACTGGAATAACATAAAACATTATTTGCTCTTTTGTTCTTTATTCCTTTTGCATGAGCCACAGTGCCACTTCCCACAGTTCTTTTTCTGATTAAAGTTTGTGTTTCTAGCCTAGAAGTTGTGTTTCTCCTAATATCACTGTATGTAATCTGTATCACAATTGTCTGATGACTTGTTTTACTGGAGCTGTACTCTAGAGTTAACTCCTATCTCTGTCAGGAGTGTGTGTAATTGGACTCAATATTGATTTGCTGAATAAAACACTCCATAAATGGAAGCATAGACATTTAGAATATAGTGCATACTTAGTTGGCTATTTTGCCACTCCTGGGGTTTGAACTCAGGGCCTAAACACTGTCCTTGGGCATTCCTCAAGGCCAGTACTCTATCAGTTGAGCCACAGAACCATTTCTAGCTTTTCTGTGTATGTGGTACTGAGAAATCAAACCCAGGTCTTCGTGCATGCTAGGCAAATACTCTATCACTAGGATGAACTCCCTGCCCTCGGACCAGTCATTTTTATTTAATGTTGTCCTGTTACTCTATTGTATTAAACTTCCATTTGACAGTCAAGCTTGTGAATAGTATGAGCTGAGTGAAACTACTAGTTTACTACTGGTCTGCAGACATGCATCTATTAATTATCTGGTTCATATTTATTAAGTGTTGTGTCCATGGTACTGGCATATAATAGTTATGTGTAGCATCTTGAGTATGAAGATAATGTTAGCTGGTACATTTGTTTCCTTCCATTCTATTTTGATCAGATATATCTGTTTCATGCTATAAATGAATTAAAACAACAGCTATTTTTATTAATTTTCTCTATTCTGTGTGTTATTGGTATTGTCTGACTTCTCTGGTGGTTCCATAATTGGTAGCTTACCTGAAAAGTAAATGCAGCTGAGTTGGCTAGGCCTCTCTTCCTTTATGTGTCCTTTCTTTTGGGGCTTTTTCACTGCTTGGTGATTTTAAGGTTTTAAGAGAAATGATTCAAGTACAAGTGGTTAACAAGTATCTGAGTACATTCTGTTTGATAATATTCCATTGCCTACAAGCAAGTCACATACCAAGTTTAGAATCATTGTGGGAAGGGACTACATCAAGGCTCTGCTGAGAGGCATCTGTGTTTCATTTATGGCCTGTCACACACACACATACACACACACAGACACACACACACACACACACACACACTTTTGTAGGATCTTGCCTGTCATATAGGCTGGCCTCTCCATCCTCCTTTCCTAACTCCCTCAGTAGTGGTATTAGCAATGTGCACAACCATGCCTGACCTAATTAATTAGTCAACTGTGATAATTGTCTTTGTAGGTGCGAGGATTTTAGGTCTTGAAGGTACTGTTCCTTTTGTTTTATTTTATTGCCAGTCCTGGGACTTGAACTCAGGGCCTGAATACTGCCCTTGGGCTTTCTCAAGGCTAGAGCTCTACCACTTGAGCAACAGCACCATTTCTGGCTTTTTCTAGGTATGTGGTACTGAGGAATCAAACCCAGGTTTTTGTGCATGATAGTCAAGCTAACTCTACCACTATTTTAATTTTTTGGTGGTAGTGGTTCTGGGGTTTGAAAAAGGTCTTGTACCTCTGTACTTGAGCCGTACCCTAACCTTAAGTTCATTTTGGATTAAAGAAACAGGTTCAAAAGTGAAACAAGACTTGCCCAAGATCACGTAGCTAGGAATTGGCTGTGCTGAAGTCAGAATGTTTTGTTCCTCTATTTTTCAGTACTCACACAGTACTTTTTTTTTCTTTTATTGTTGGGGTAAGTATAGAGGGGTTACAGTTACATTTGTCAGGTAGTAGGTGCATTACTTCTTGAACACTGATACTCCTCAAGTTTTTGTCCCCTTTTTCCTCCCCCACTCCTTCCCAATCATCTTGTTTTCTCCCCTGCCCTATTTCAAATAAACAAATAAATGTATATATAATACACCAGGTAACAAAGTCAGATATAGTAATCACATGAGATTAACCATAAGGAGAAAAAAAGAGAAAAGAAATAACTGCACATAGCACATTGAGAACAGCCGTCACAAAGATCAGCCTCAGGTTTCCATATCCTAGAGTTCATTTTGTTTAGTCTCATCCTATATGACCATATGTATATAGCTTTTGAGCTATTGTGATCCTCTCTGCTAGGAGTCCTAGATGTGAACTAATTATTACAAATGAGGGAAACCATGGGGCCTATGTTCCTTTGGGTTGGCTTGCTTCACTTAATATGATTTTTTTCCATTTCCTTACGAATGGGGTGATGCCATTCTTTCTGATGGTAGCAGAGAATTCCATTGTGTATAAGTACCACATCTTCCTGATCCAATCATCTACTGAGGGGCATCCAGGTTGGTTCCAAATCGAAGCTATGGTAAATAATGCTGCAGTGAACATTGTTTTGCTATCACACAGTACTTTCAAGTACCCAGGAGAGAAGAGCTTGAATCTTAGGCAAGTCTAAGAAATTATTTCAGGGGCTAATCAGAGAAGATGTCCTAATCACTTATTTTGGGGGAAGACATTTGGAGACTGTTTCCAGTTATTGTAGCACCTGAGCTAATGTTTTTCAGTAGAAATATGTGAGTTAAATCCCTACTTTCAGGTTTTTCTTTTTTCTTCTTCCTCTTCTCCTCCTTTTCCTCCTTCTCCTCCTCCCCCTCCTCCTCCTCTTCCCCCTCCTCCTCCTCTTCCCCCTCCTCCTCCTCCTCCTCCTCCTCCTCCTCTTCCTCCTCCTCCTTCTTTTTCTCCTTCTACCTCTTCTTCCTCCTCCTCTTCTTTTTCTTCTGTCCTGGGACTTGAACTCAGGGCCTGGGCACTTCTCTTTTTCTTTTTCTTTTTTTTTCTTTTTTGGTGTATGTGATACTGAGGAATCAAACCTAGGGTTTTGTGCATGCTAGGCGAGCACTCTACCACCATGCTATTCACCTGGCCCATTCACATGTATTTCTATGTAGACATATTACATACATGACTTCTGTGAGTCAGAAAGCAAAATGATATGAGCTATATTTTAATCTCTTGTTATATGAAATTTTTGAAAGTAACTTTAAAATATTTGCATTTGCTTGATTTATTTCTTGCCCTGAAATTTAACTATACATGTCTATAGTATCAAAGTACTGAAGGCCTATCTTGATAAAGTAATTTTCTTCTTCTAGAATTGGAGGCATATGCTGGAGTTATCAGTGCACTTCGGGCACAGGGGGATCTCACCAAGGAAAAGAAAGATCTTCTTGGAGAACTCTCAAAAGTCCTTAGGTAAATTATCATAAACGTTTGGGAGATGTGACTCTAGAAATTTCCCTTTGAGGGCATCTATTACTTTGCATTCTCAAATTAAAGAAGATGTTCAGATTGTCGGTGTTTAGCTATCCTATCCTGGTTAAGTACTCTATTACAGAAAATTGTGCAACTTTTCCCTTTTTTCTGTAATCCAATCAGAAAAGATTTAAGGTTGGTATTTTTGGGCCACTTGGGAAAGGAAGGTACTTTTGTCATAGGTGAAGGAAAGAAGAGTTGGCAGTCACTGGACATGAAGATCTAGAGTGTCCTTTGTTGGAGGCAAGAAAGGGATGCAAGGAAGATGCCTCAACATATAAAGTGGGTGATGATTATATATTTGTAGTTTTAAGCATAGTTTGTCCCTTCAGTTGCATTAGAATCCAATAAAAGTTTTTGAAGAGATTTCTTGGTAACTTGATCTATTCTAACATTCTGACCTTTCTTACAAATTGATCGACTTTAACTGGTTTGTTTTCTACATATAATGCCATTTTTTCTGTTCTTTTAAAAATGAAAATATACATGAGGCTCTTCCTATTTAAATTAATACAGAGATTTATTAAGCCAAATCTAAGTCTTATTGTTTTAGTATTATGTTTCTTTGCAATTTTTGCTCTTTAGCCTCTTAAACATTTAGTTGTTAGCATAAATACTAAAGAATATAATAGGTAAAGAGATACTCATTTCACAGAGTACTTATGAATAAATTGTGTATATCTTAAAAAAGTTCTGGAGGCATGGCTCAAGTATGCTTGTTAGCAAGTGAAAAACCCAAGAGTTCAAACTGCAGTATTGAAATAAAAATTGTTAGTATTAACTTTAAATGTGTGTTTAAGATAGGCACAAGCTCATTTTTACAATTTGTGACATGATATGTAGAAGATACCCAGCTAAAATATGGAGTAACAAAAATTGTTACTCTGGTGGGAATCAAAATTTTGTCCCTCTCATTTGCTTTATTATATTCACTGAACAAAAAATTTAATAGAGTCTTAAACTTGGTCACTTAGAAGAAAATCTCAAGTGACTGGTTCTTGTCTCAGCAGCCATGATTTTAGGTCACTGAGCATCTGTTTTCATATTTAGGTATCAGGAAGCTCTGCTAATCTTGCCCATAGCCTATTTAACATTTACAAGATTTGGGAGCAACGTCTTGATATCAGATTGAATTTGTCTTCCTGTGATTTCTAATTTACAACTAATTCTTCCTGTAGTTACATAAAATCATTACAAACCCTTTTCTAAGACTTTGAAACTTTGTTGATGTGTACTAGGCCTTTATCCTTCTGTCCCCAACAAAATGTTGATGTGAACATTAATAAAATTTTAGAAAAGAGCTGCCTGCTTGGCAGAGTTCTATAATGGCTATTTTTTTTCATAGCATCTCAACAGAACGCCACCGTGCTGAAGTTCGGAGAGCAGTAAACGATGAACGATTAACAACAATTGCACATAAGTAAGCCATTAGTCATACCACCCTGATTTTTATGACATAGTATAATGTAGTTTTGAAACAATCTATTGTGTAGCAGATTCCTGAGTTTTAATAACCATAGCTGCGTAATCAGGGATCTTAACCATAGTGGTAACTGTTTATTCAATTGATTATGAATTTTGCATTTTGTCAGCTTAAAGTACTTAGGTCAAATCCTGTTACAAGGTAATTTCAGTATAATTATAACCAACTCAGTTTGAGCAGATAGTTTACATTCTTGAAGCAAAATTCATTAACAAAGTTGAAAGCTCTTAGAGGTTCTTTGTAACAGTATTTGATACTTTCCTATTAAGTCAATAAGTTCAATACTTATTGACTTATGAATAAGAAGGCATGATAACTTTTTTATTTGGCTCTAATTTTTCATGTATTAAAATTAAAAAAACATAAAATATATGATCTACCTTTTTAAGAAATAAAAACATTTCTTAATTTACTTTAAAATGCTAACAAAATAAAATGATAAAGAGTCTTAAAAAATTGTTTTCAGCTCATCCTGTTTAACAGATAGGGTGGAGGGTGGTAGAGGACCGAGAGTAGGAACCAAGCATTAATTGTTTGTGAATCTAATGTCTCTTAAATGTAGAAAGGAACAGATATTTTTTCAACGATAATACAAAATGGTAGAAATATTTCATAAAATACAGTATAGCATAATTTGTTTTTATTTTTATGTTTTATTATGAAATAAAATTAAAAAATACAGTGCATTTCCTTATGTGATAACCTAAATTGTGTATTTTAACCAATTGGCAGAATTCAAATTGCTCCCCAAAGATCCATTAGTTTGATGTGCTTCACTGTCCCTCATTTTACTTAACATAAAATGAGGTGCTCCCTTATAACAACATATTTGAAAGTTCAGCTGTGGTCCTGGAATTTTGAAATTCTCTAGTGGGAGGTATATACTGTAGAAATTTGGAAAGTTTCCATTAAAGACATTTATTATGTATCAGGCTAAGCTAACATGTTCGAAACATTTAGATTTTAATGTTTATTCTTTAATTTGCTCTAGTAATCTAAAAATGATAACTGAGTCTAAATTCTGTTTTGAGAATTGTTAATAGGAAATTTATGTACTATGTAATAACGTAGTAATTAGTAGTTTACATTGTGAGGCACTTAGAGACAAAATTAATACCTTAAAAACATTGGAACAGTATTGTGGGGCAAGTAGTTGTAAGTTGATGCATCAGTGTCATACTTAAAGGATAACATTTATTTAGTCTCCTTTTCCTTTTTTCCCCTTTAAAGAATGAATTTATCCTTATATTTGGGTGAAAGACCAAGTTACAGGTATGCAAATAGGTTATTATTATTTCAGGCTTTTTCTTGTATTTATTTCCAAATTGAAGCTCTCAATTATTCAGGGGCACATTATTCTATGTATGAATTAACCATGCCCCGTGCTTTCCTTTTCTTCCCCTCCTCCCCTTCCTAATACTACCCACCCTTTAGCCATTTTGCTGCTTGGGAGTACCTCTAGTCAGAGGGTGGGAAGGGAGAGGAGGTGAAAATTGGCAGTCACTTTACTATGTTAGTTGTCTTGGAAAACATTTGGTGGAAGAATTACTAGTTTGCCAAAATATTTTTGCTTTATATGTGGGTTTCCTTAATCTATTTAACCTCTCCCTTTCCTTCCTCTCTCCATTAGCATGGATAATTGAGAGTTGGCTTTTATCTGCCTGTGTTTTCTCTCTCTCTTTTTTTTTACTCTCCTTTCTGATTACTTTAATATATGAATTTCAGTTTTTGAAAAGAGTTTACTTCAGTATATAATTTTAAGCGTTTTAGGTCTTTCTATATTCTTGTTTTGGTATTTTATATTGTGGTTTTTAGTTTGACTAGATGTTGTATTATTTGTTGAGCCCAAGGATCAGGGAATGAGAATTGGTTGACTGCCTTCTTCCCCTCAGAAGTAGCAACTGAACCTAGTACCAAAGGTTGCCTCTAGGAGGGCTTCATACTCTGAGCCTAAAAATCAGCGAGAGGAATGCATCTGAACGGACTGCATTTCCTTTCCTTTCGTTTCTCCTTTTCCTCCTCCACTCAAGATAGCACTTCAGCACAGAGGAATGTAGTTGAAAGGTGATGGGAAATCTGAGAAGATTGAGCACAAAGGAAGGAGAACAAAAGAAGTAGGGTATCTGGGATCAAAGAGAAACCCTTGCTCTGGCTTGAAGCCTAGCACGCTTTTGGCGTTTGCTTGGCTTTAGGCCACTTACTAATAAATTATACTGTAACTCAGTTTTGAATCCTATAAACATGTTGGGGTTTATATTTTTAATTAGGCCACTCTTGCCCAACATTATCACTAGAGTTAAAGTAACTGGAATTTCTGCTTTCTTAATTAACCCTTTCACTGTCAGTCAGACACTCCCAGGACACTTTCTATGTGAGGCTAAAGATTTTTTACTAATGCCTTGCACATGGAAGGATGTGGTGGCCAAGACAGTTCCATTAGTTTTATCTCAAATTTCTCAGAACAGGGAAATGTTTGCACTTTCCTTCAACATACTTAGTATAACTAGAGAGTCATGCTTACACCTGGAGTAAGATGATCTAGTGAAAGCCTACAGTAAGTTTAAAGTATACAAATTCAGTTTAGATGACTTATGTAACTAATGCATATTTTTACTCATTGCTAAACAACTTCTAATTCTAACATTTAATTTTCACTCACAAAATATTTGAGCATGTTTGCATGAGTGGAAATTTGGAAGATTTACAGGATCTTTCTAAAAGTTGCAGTTCTGTCTTTTGCACTGCAAGTTTGGTCTTTTCAGTAGCATATATTTATTTGCTCCATATTATTAATCTTCCATAATTTCTGCCACTATTTAAAACAATGTACCAGGTAAGTGTAGACATTTTTATGATAAACTCACACCAAGCAAGTTTATTCTAATAAATAGTGATGTTCTAGTAAGATGATAGCAAAATAGAAGCAAGCTTCTAAATTTTTTTTCCTGTAACAATTAACTGTAATAATCTTTTGGGTTTCTTTCATTCATACTACTCTTTGTTACTGAACAAGTTTCAACATGGAACTTAATGTAATGAGTTTGTGAGGGTTATTGGGGTCTCAGTAACTCCTGTTCTCCTTGTCTTAGATAGGACTGTGCTAAACTGTGCAAAAGTTTTTCACAGTAACTCAGTTGGATTTATAGACTTTTTTTCTGAGTTGTACTTAAATTCTTCCTAAGTGGTAATTTATGTTATTCATTGAAAGTTTGTGTTAGAGAACAGTGTCCAGTTGGTATAAAGGCAAAAGTTTAGACATAATGCCCATTTGAAAAATTTTACACTTTGTATATTTGATCTGAAAATTTTTTTTGTACTATGATGTTTACATTTATTAATTGTGTGACCTTGGGTACATTAGTTTAACTGCTCAGTTCCCACATTTATAACATGGAGATTAATAATATTAGGAACTTTATAGGATTGTTAAGACAACTAAATTAGTATACATAAAATGTTTAGAACAATGCCTGACATATATAGCATGATCTTAATTTAGCTATCATGTTTACCACCACCATCATCGTTATCATTCTACCAAGGGCTTTCAGAATGAGTGCATTTGGAGTCATGAACTCCAGCTTGGGTTGTAGAATTTGTGATGTAACAAATAACATAGAAATTTTTCTGAGTTATAGAAGAGATTGATTAGTGTCTAGGTAAATTTTAAACTTCTACATTAACTCTTAGTTAGGGTCTTTCATAAAGCCAAAGGAAGAGATGTGACCAGTACCTTTTAATATTTTAGCCTCTATTTGATTCCTTAGCAGAACTTGCTCAAGAAATTTAGAGTAGAGAAACTGGTATCTGCTTAGAAAGATCCCAGTTGCTTCAAAACCTTTTAGAGTAAAGGATGGGGCAGATAATAAAATCAGGTAGTGGCAGATTTCTTTTAGCATCCTCAGATCTGGCCTATGTTTAAGATAAAGGCTAATATGAAAATATAATAAAACATTGTTAGTAACACATGCTGTAATGTGTAGCACTATGTTTTCATTTAGTATTTAGTCCCCCTCGTTTACTGCCTCAATTTCCCTGTCCAAAAGCCTTAAGAACTTAGGACCATTGCAAGCAGTTGGATAGTTTGCAAAGGTTCATTGAATTCCATCCTTATTATTAAGGGAAATCTGATTTTCACTATTATGAGTGCTTTTCATTTTCTTTAATTATAGAATTATATCCTAGAAGTTAGTAGAAATATTGCTTTCATTAGTTAAACTTGATTTAAATTAATGAACCCAAAGCCAGTATGGAAATTTTTTGTTTTAATTATAATCATTATAAGATCCAGATTATAGAATAAGATGTATAAGAACCTAAGTATGTGCCATTCCTTAAATTCTCATTATTCATAATTTTAATCTTGCTTGCTTAAAAAATAGTCTCTCCTATTTATTCAGGGTACTTTTTGTAACTTAAAAAGTTATGTTTGACTCATTTGTTAGCAATTAAGAACCCTTGTAGCAGTATTTTCTCTTTTGTTTAGTATGTCTGGACCTAATAGCTCTTCAGAATGGTCCATTGAGGGTCGTCGCTTGGTACCGTTGATGCCCCGGCTAGTTCCCCAGACCGCCTTCACCGTAACAGCTAATGCTGTGGCCAATGCAGCTATCCAGCACAATGCATCCCTTCAAGTGCCTGCAGAAACAGGAAGCAAAGAAGGTAAGTAGAAAATTTTTCTCTGTTGGAGATTACTTTTCTGATAATTTTTTAAAAAAATCTTATTTTTCATCTGTTTTTATCCTAGTGTTTAAAGATTATAAAACATGGTGAGCAACTTTTATTCTACAATTAGAAACTGCCAGGATTTTAGTCTTAGTCAAAATTAAATCTTGCTTTTGTTTAAAGTGTGAATTATGTTAATCAAAAAATTGCAGGCCAGAAGCATGGCCTAGTGGTAGTGTGCTTGCCTAGCATGCATGAAACCATGGGTTCAATTCCTCACTACCACATACACAGAAAAAGCTGGTACTGTGGCTCAAGTAATAGAGGTCTAGCCTTGAGAAAGCTCAAAGACAGTGCCTAGGCCCTGAGTTCAAGCCCCAGGTCTGGCCCTCACCAAAAAAAGAAAAAATTGCAAAAAAATCTTTCTTAGAATGAACTTTTGAGATCAGTTTCTCTTGTTTTAGGAGTGAATAGGAGTGAATCACTCTTAATGGATGACATTAGATGATAAATAACATGTCATTTAGCTGCTGGAAAAAATAAGCTGAACTCATAGAAAGTAAACCTGTTTTTGTCTTCTGGAATTGATGGTATATACTATTCCTCGGTTTTGGTCAATGTGCTGGACAAGATGGAAAGACTTGATTTTGTCATTGTTTGATCTAATAATTAACATGTTTTAAAGATCCTTGAATTCTTCTGATATTAAATGTCAGAGCATATTTCAATGACTCCAGTAGCTTAGGTTGATTTTGCAGGAAAACAAAGCATTGTCAGATTAGTATGTGGAATTAGGTTTTCTTACCTAGCAATTGACTGTGAATAGAGTGAGGCATTCTTTTTTGCTCATGTCAGAGTCTGTTTTATGCCTAAGGAAACTATATGTGTAAATGGGTAGTTATCAGTGTGCAAACTTTGCCACTATCGGGTTTCTGTTTTCTTTGTTATTGGGGAGGCATCTTTCCTCTTTCCACATTTGTCTTTTCTACCTACCAACTCTGGTATATGGAAAAAATGTTTGACTTCTGAAGTTAAGCAAGTCAGTGTTCGAATCTTATTTTGACCATTTCCTAGATTTGTGACTTTGAACAGGTCTTAGCATTTATGAGTCTTCCTGGGTTTAGAGATGGAGTTAAGATGAGGCTATGGTGCTGTGAAAATTAGTGAGAATGCACGGAAAGAGTTTAGCATAGCATGTACCCAGTAAGTGATAACTGACTTTTTGTCTGTTGTTGAGCTCTGTCTTCATTGAATGACAATGAAATTTGGGGATGCCATTTTGTTAGTTATGTTACTAGGATGCCAAATAACTAGTGAGTTGTTCTTCTGTAGTAGCCAAATTAGACAGTGCCATGATTGGGGCAGATTTATGTACTAGTCCATCCTTGGTGCTATTGGTATTAAAAAGGAAGTAAGTATATGTTATTGTCTAGCTGTTGCCATGAATGAAAAGTAATTTTAATTTTTCTCTATATTATTTTAGATTTGATTTCTTTGGCAAAGTCATCTGTAGACAAGTTAAAAACTTAGGGAGAACTGACTTAAGTAATGACTTCAGGAAAAATTATTATTGCCTTTTAATTTATGGACCTAATAGCCTGTACTGGCCTCTAACTTCTGATCTTATGAAAGTATTAAAAATGGCCTGCAATAAAAATAATTTTTTCTGTATGCCTGGACAGTTTTGGTAAAAGTTAACAGCAAACTTTTTTATCGTTCCTTCAGTAGTGGTTTGCTATTCCTACACAAGTACCACGTCAACCCCAACCTCTACCCCTGTTCCAAGTGGCAGCATAGCAACGGTTAAGTCTCCAAGACCTGCCAGTCCTGCCTCCAATGTAGTTGTCTTGCCAAGTGGAAGTACTGTTTATGTCAAAAGTAAGTGATATTCTCAGTATTATCAGGGCCATCTTGGCTAAATTTTGCAATGTTTTGGCTCTGATTAGATCTGTTTTCCTAGAAGAAACCCTCAGGCCACTACCTACCAGCAGTGATTAGTTTATGAAGGTTCTAAAGAATTCCTTTCTGCACATGTGACCAGATATATTTTGCATTTTAATCAATTCTGGGGTTGGATAAATAATTTCTTTTTTGTCTTGTGTGGGGATTCTACCTTTGAACATTGACACCCATCAATTACTTACTTGTTCCAATTGTCATGGAATAGAATAGTGAGTAGAAACTGAAGGAATATGCTTATTAGATTCATTCAGTGTTTACTACTATAATTTTTAATATTCTTAAATTATTTCAAGTGTCATCCAATGGTTAGATTAGGTGAAGCATTCTATTCTTCTACATTTGTACTTGACTGTAATTATTACATATTTATTTGCAGTTTTAAACTTCTTGATTTTATGCTGTAAAATAAATTGATGTCTAGCTCTTTTTTCTGTTGATTAGATTTTGATTTTTAATTCTGTCAGTGTAGTTATAAGGTTGATTGTTTCATGACTTTTACAGGCAGAGGTTGCTGTTTAAATGGGAACATTCTAGGTCTTTCTTCTTGTTAGAGTTCATTAATTGAAGGCATAAAAAGTTATATTTTCTTACTAATTTAAGCCATACTGTATAATTTTTTCTACTCTGTAGGGATTTCCTATGTAGATTCCTACATAGGTTTCTCATTTGAGTTTTACAGTGTCTACAAAAGTAACTGGAAGTTTTAGTGCGTAAAGAAAAAGCTAGGAATTTGGAATACAATTAAGTTCATATCTTGTTTCTGTGGATTTAGTTCAGTTAGTCTTTTAAAATAGTTCTAGAGGCCTTTTGACCAGGTTTTAGCACTAAAAATAAACCTTAAACACAAAGAAATTTTTTCATAAAGTACATAGTTTTAAGTGGCAAGAAATATATTGCTTTATACTTCGAATCACAGGTAATATAGTCAGTCAAATGATTTACCTTTGTATGTGCAAGGCACTACGCCAAGGAAACAATGACTTTGTCATTTTCTTTGGAATTTCCTTGATAGTTGAAGATATACCAACAAATATTTATGTTCTATGTGCAAGTTGTACAGGAGATATAAAAAGTACTTTGTAAACTTGTGGGAGATGTTTATTAGTTTTACTTAGAGAAGTGATAAACTCCAGTGAGGTGGTGGCTTGCAGGCTGATGCAGACATCTATGATGGAAGGTGATATTTCTTAAAGAACACTATGATTGAGCCGGATTTGGGCCTAGTGGTAGAGTGCATTCATGAAGACCCAGGTTCGATTCCTTGGTACCACATACATAGAAAAAAGCCAGAAGTGGTGCTGAGGCTCAAGTGGTAGAGCTCTAGCCTTGAGAAAACCCAAGGACAGTGCTCAGGCCCTGTGCTCAAGCCCAGGACTGACAAAAAAAAAAACCAAACCAAAACAAAAAAACCCCCAAAATGAAAACAACAACAAAAAACCCCAACAAGAACACTATGATATAGAAACCCAGAGGTGAATAGAATGTGGTAAGGTGGCTTTGGGGAATGGTGACTAGCTCAGCATGCTAACATGATAGGGATGGCCAGCTTTAGGTGCAATAGGATATTGTTGTGCATTTGAAAAGATGGGGGCCCTTGAGTGATAGAGTAATGATATTTTGCCTTATCTCCTAGGCTGATAAGGATTTTTAGAGCCTTTATTTTAGATGATGTGTTGGCATCAGTAAACATGAAATTTTGTAATTTGTAGTAGAATGGAGGAAGGTGGGATAGACATGAAAGGACTAGAAGTATGAATGTCTTTTAGAAGGATGTTGTTAAAATACAAGAGGGTAGGAATTGAAATGGAGTAGTAGCTAGGCTTAAAGAAAAGAGAGAATACATTCAGAGACAACTTTTCTGAAGGAGGATTGATAGAATTTATTGGCTGACTGGGCATAAGGCAAACAAAGGTCAAAGATGACTTGATCACACAAAAGTTTTTTAATATGCAAAATACATTGTTGGTTTGATGTAAATAGAGCAATATTGTCATTGTCTTCAGGTGTTAGCTGTTCAGATGAAGATGAAAAACCCAGAAAACGAAGGCGAACAAATTCTTCCAGCTCCTCTCCTGTTGTCCTAAAGGAAGTTCCAAAGGCTGTTGTTCCAGTCTCAAAGACCATCACTGTGCCTGTGAGTGGCAGTCCCAAGATGAGCAACATCATGCAAAGCATTGCCAACTCCTTACCTCCTCACATGTCTCCTGTGAAAATAACCTTTACCAAACCATCAACCCAGACAACAAACACAACAACACAGAAGGTAGGTGGTAGAGGGAGCCTCTGCCTGCCACTTGTTATTCCCATCTATGAGACAGATTATTCAGGTTTCAGAACCATGTACTGGGTGCTTATTTCACACTTGACATTATGCTGGAATGTTCACATCTCTTGTTTAATTCTGCCCATAAAACTTTATTGGAATCTAGATGAGACTCAGAGATGCTAAATGACTCACTGAGGGTGATAAAGCTAGCTAGCAGATCTAATTCTAAGGCTTGTGCTGTATTTGGTCATTATAATGCCATTTGGAAAATTTTAAATTAGAAAAAATTTAAAACTTTAGTTGCTTTTTTTTTAGTAGGAAGGATAGATATAATTAAGTATAATTGTTTAAGCATAATTAGGAATAATTGTTTTTATGTACTTTTTATTCTTGTTTGCTGTTATAAATTAATTCTTAAACTCTTCCCTGGGCATATTCAAGTCATCAGTATTTTTTTGAGTTTCACATTATTAGAATAGTCTTCTATATGAGTTTGGACTGTGATCAATCTCTAGGCTTATCTCCTTTTGCCATCATTCCATTCTTCCTTTGTGTTTGTTTATTTAGTCACTTTACTAGAGCATGTTCCCTAGTAGCTTGTGTTGTATGGGTGGATGAAAAGAAAAAATTAAGACCTTATATGATAGATTGCAAATATATTATAGTCTCTCACTTTCCTAATTGTTAGCGGGGTTCAGTTTTCCAGGCAGGATGTCACTTTTTCTTGTGAACTTTGGAAGTAATTGTTCGATTGGATTCTGGTTTCCAGAATCTGTCTGGCCTTAAATTCAGAATTCTCCAGGGTCAGCCTCCCAAGTACTAATGTGCTCCTCAGCTAGCATAGTTTAAGTTTCTAGTGACTCTTGTTCTCTGACAGTGCCTCTCTTTCCTTCCTACCCCCCTTCTCTTCCCTACTCTCTGTCTCTGTGTCTCTATGGTTATATCTCTGTCTCTTTCTATCTTACAAATAACACCTACTCTTTCATAGAACGATATTTATTTATCTGATAATATTCATACTTTTTGATCTTCTCACTTGTAAGTTCATTTTATCTGTTTGTCCTCTTTCATTTCAGAATTTCCTTAAGTGCCTGGCTGTCTACTTACATATGACACGGGCACAAATAATGACTGAAAGCTCTGTGTGTATAAGCCGAATATAAGGAATTGTAACTTCCTTGGAGATTTTCTGTCTGTCTACACTGTCAATCTTCATCATCTAATACTAACCTTTAGGCTATTTCTAGAACTGATCAAATTTCTCAGAATTTTTTCATGCAGTCCTCTGCTTTCAGTAGGATAAGCCTGCTTGCCACTATTTGCATGTAAATGTAAGAAGAGGTGTGGCCCCACTATCCATTGTAATGACTTTATAATCTGTTTTTAGTACACTTGCCATTGTCAGCTGTGCTACATATCATCAGATACTTTAGATGCAGTACACTTTTCTGTAAGACAGTGAGGTTAGGATTCAGGAAGAAAGCCAGAGATCCAAATGTTTCTTTTTTCTTTCTTTCTTTTTTTTTTTTGGTGGTACTAGGGTATGAATTCAGGGTCTTGATTTTGGTTGCTTGCTAAACTGGTATTCTAACACTTAAGCCATGCTTCTAGCCCCAGTTTTTACTGGTAATTTTGAATGTAGAGTCTAGTGGACTTTCCTGACCAGACTGGCCTTTAACTGCCATCTTCCCCATCTCAGCCTCCTAAGTAGCTAAGATTATAAGTTAAAGTCACAAACATTAGGCTCTAAATGCTACTTAACCACATTTTGAAATAATCCTCATCACTTTAGTCTTAGTTTTATCCAGTGTTAGCACAAGATATTTCAAAAGTATCTGATGCTCTCAATTCCTGAGTCTTTCTGAGATAATACAAGTTGTTTTGATTTTCCTCTTGTATTTACTGTGTTAGGTTCCTGCTTTCTTTTCCCTGCTTATCCCCCACTATTCCACCCTCCTCCACCTTGCTTGTTTTCCAGGTTTTTCTCTGACTCCTGGTTTAGGTGATTATCTGTCTCCTGCTTAACTGGGACTACAGATAATGTAACCTTTAACACTTAGCTTCTTTTTTGTTTTTTTTTTTTTGACTTCACAAGCTTAGGTACCTTTCTTCCTTAAGAAAAACAAAAAGATCTATTCTTAGTCTTCAAAAAAAAAAAGTTAGGGTAAAAAAACTAGGAGATTCTTTTTTAAAAAAAATTTTTTTTTTATGAGACTAAAGAGTAACCTCTATTCTTGAGTCTTTCTGAAATAATATAATTCTTGATTATGTTTTAGCTTTTTTGACTTGTCCATTTTCCAGTCTTATTTGCTTAATCACTAGAGTGATAATGAGCAGATTATTTCTTTCATTTAAGGATAAAGGATTATGGTATATTAAAATCAAGATATTGTGTGTGTGTGTGTGTGTGTGTGTGTGTGTGTGTGTGTGTGTGTGTGTGTGTGTGTGTAAGCTAATCCCTAACCATTGAGCCACATCCTTAGCCCTCAAAGATCTTTTAGTATCACATATTACCTGTACAAGAAAGTTTCCTTGTGATAATTTTGAGCACACATATGATTTAGTTTGACCACATTTCTACCCCTATCACTTTCCTATCTCCTTCTTCACTGTGTATGTATGTGTCAGGGCCAGGTACTCTACCCTGGACTTTTCACTCAGGGCTGGCACTCTACCACTTGAGCCATGCCTCCTCTTTAGGCTTAGTGTTAGTTAATTGGAGATAAGAGTTTCATGGACGTTTCTGCTTGCCTGGCTTCAAACTTCAATCCTCAGATCTTCACCTTTCTGAGCAGTTAGTATTACAGGTGTCAGCCATAGTACATATATATTTAGGTCTAGATCTAAGGAAATATATGTATTTTTTGTCGGTTGTGGAACTTGAACTCTGTGCCTAGGCGTTGTCCCCAAGCTCTTCAGCTCAAGGGTACTGCCCTACCTCTTGAGCCACAGTGCCACTGCCTAAGGGTATACTTTTATAAATCAGTTTATCTAAGATTACCTGAGATATACTGGCCTTTTCTAGGCAAGCACTTTAACCACTAGGCCAAACTCCCAGCCCTATACTGGCCTTTTCTAAATGTTTTTCTCATCTGTGAGATGAGTAATGTCAGTCTTCGGAGGTTATTGTGAGAGTTAAATGAAGAGTGTATATTTAAGTGTAACATTAAGTATATACTGAAAAAAGGTTTCTTTTGCAAGTAAAAGTATTTTATGAAAACCAATATTTAAAATTTATAATGAGCTGAACCAAATGAGTAAATTCACCTTATCTTACATTGAAATTATTTTTGATGAGTATGTTGAAAGTATTTTTGATGAATTCTTGAATTTTATATTGGATTTTTTTCTTTTCTATTTTTTACAGTGGTGCTCAGGTTTGAAATCAGGACTTCATCCTAGCCCTGCTTGTCACTATAATTTTTAGATAGGATCTCATGCTTATTCCTGGACTTGATCATGATCCTCATATATAGGTCTCCTAAATAGCTGAGATGACAATCATATCATCATGCCCAGCTTACTTGTATACGGTCTTGCAAACTTTGCCTTGGCTAGCATCAAACCACAGTCTTTGTGATCTCTGAGTAGCTGAGATTACAGGTGTGCACTATCATAACTGCAATATTATATCTTCATATAATCTAATAGTTGCATTCTGAGAGGGCCAAAGATTAGGTGGCATTAGCATGATAGACCTCAGATTTTGAAGTCTACTTACTATGATGGTTTTACTCCCTTAAATGCTTAATTTTTATCAGTAATTTTTCCTTCTCATCTGCTTTTTAAAATTTTGCATATGAGGGCCTGGAGTTTAGCCTAGTGGTAGAGTGCTTGCCTAGCATGCACATAGACCCGGGTTCAATTTCTCAGTACCACATATATGGAAAAAAGCCAGAAGTGGTGCTGAGGCTCAAGTGGTAGAGCGCTAGCCTTGAGAAAGTCCAGGGACAGTGCTCAGGCCCTGAGCTCAAACCCAGGACTGGCAAAAAAAAAAGAAAAAAAATTTAGTGGTTTTGGGCCAAGAGTGTAGCATAGTGGTAGAGTATTTGCCTAGCATGCTGGAAGCCCTGGATTTGATTCCTTGATCCCACATACACAGAAAATCTGTGGCTTAAGTGTTAGAGTATTGCCCTTGAGAAATCTCAAGGAGTTAAAGCCCCTGGAGTGGCCCCCCCAAAAAAAAAATCTATTCTGATAAGTAGATAATTGAGGTTAGTAGAATTGAGGTACTTTTTTTTTTTTTTGGCCAGTTCTGGGGCTCGAACTCACTTTTTCCTCAAGGCTAGCACTCCACCACTTGAGCCAGAGCACACTTCCAGTTTTTCTATGTATGTGGTACCGAGGAATTAAACCCATGTCTTTGTGCATGCTAGGCAAGCACTGTACCACTAGGCCGAACTCCTGATCCCTCCTATTAATGTTTTTTATTAAAGAATTTATTAGCATTGATTTTTACATCATATTTCAAATGACGTGTTTAACAAGTATTCAAGAAGGGAATCCATATACTGTTTTAAGTAATTTTGATAATTCCTAGTAAAAGACTTTTAATATAGTTCCAATTATTTCTGTTTTTTTCTTCATATTTCAGAAATGATTTCTTAATGTAGATGAATATATATGTAGTAGCATAGAAAGTACATGAAAATAACTTTACTTTTCCTTCCTTAGGTTATTATAGTGACCACATCACCAAGTTCAACCTTCGTACCCAACATTCTCTCCAAATCTCATAACTATGCAGCTGTCACCAAGCTTGTACCAACATCAGTCATTGCATCCACAACTCAGAAGCCACCTGTTGTTATAACTGCTTCACAGTCATCTCTGGTCAGTAGTAGTAGCAGTGGCAGCAGCAGTTCTGCTCCTTCACCTATTCCTAGTACAGTTGCAGTAACAGCTGTGGTATCCTCCACGCCATCTGTGGTCATGTCAACAGTAGCACAAGGTGAGTGGTGAGTTACCATTTAATTCTGTCTCTGTTGATCTATGATCTTTTTTTTTTTTTTTAATTTTATGCTAGTATTGTGGATGAACTCAGAACCTTTTGCTCTTGCTCCATTTATTTACTCATTTCTGTTGCTTTTACCACTTGAGCCATGCCTCCAGGCTGGCTTTGTGTTGGTTATTTGGAGATGAAGTCTCATAGATTTTTCTGCCCTGACTGGCTTCAAACGAGAAGCAGCTTTTAAGTAGTCAGGATTTCAGGCATGAGCCACTAGCACCTGCCTGGTCTGTGGAAATTTTAAAGAAGACTCTGTGCATGTGTTTTTCTACCATAGGGATGTTTTAACATGCTGTTAAATCAGTGATGATGGCCTAGTGGTAGAGTGCTTGCCTAGTATGTACGAAGACCTGGGTTTGATTCCTCGGTACCATATACATAGAAAAAGCTGGAAGTGGTGCTGTGGCTCAAGTAGTAGAGGTCTAGCCTTGAGAAAGCCCAAGGACAATGCCCAGGTCCTGAGTTCAAGTCCCAAGACTGGCAAAAAATATATATATATATCCATGATTACTCCTCTCTTTCAGTTTGAGAATGTCAAATTAGTGTGCTACCATTTTTCTTATATCTGTAACTCTTTATACCCTGTTCTGTCCTTCCCTAACAATTTTCTTTCTTTCTAATTAGTATTTTTTTTTAATTTATCCTTATTTTATTTATTTATTTACTTTTTGCCAGTCCTGGAGGCTTGAACTCAGGGCCTGGGCACTGTCCTTGGACTTTCTTAGGCTAGAGCTCTATCACTTGAGCCACAGGTGCTGGCTTTTTCTATGTATGTGGTACTAAGGAACTGAACCTCATGCATGCTAGGCAAGCACTCTACCACTAGGCCAAATTCCCTGCTTATCTACATTTGTAAACATGTAATCTAGATAAAAGCTAAAAGGCTATTATGTATACTGTTATGCACTGTTATGTTTATAAGGGATAGTTTTTTAAAAATATATAATTTTATTATTATTAAGGTGTTGTGCAAAGGGATTACCATCTCATAATTCAGGTAATGCATACATTTCTCTTTTGGACAATGTCACCCCTTCTTTCTCTTTCTCAAGTTTCCTCCTGCCATCCCTGCCCACAGGTTGCATAGTTTATTTTCCATAGTGTATACTGAATACTGTGATTGCATTTGTTCCCCCTTCTATTCCCTTCCTCCCCCTGCTTCTTAAAAGTGGAAAAGAAAAAGAACTAAAAGGCACACAACACACATCACTACCATCCATGTATAATTTTTTTTTTTGCCAGGCCTGAGCTTGAGCTCAGGGCCTGAGCACTGTCCTTGGACTTTCTCAAGACTAGAGCTCTACCACTTGAGCCTCAGCACCACTTCTGGCTTTTTGCTATGTATGTGGGGTACTGAGGAATCGAACCTGGGTCTTCGTGCATGCTAGGCAAGCACTCTACCACTAGGCCAAACTCCCGGCCCCCCATGTATACTTTTTAATGTAGCTATAATTCTGGTGCTAGTAGTATAAATAAAAGTGATAGTTGAAATATCCTTGTGTATACATGGAAAGTTTATATTTAGATGACTACTTATTTGATTCTTGTTTTTCTCTTTAGATTGCATCTTTATCAAACTAGAAGCTATAATTGTTTATTTTCTTTTTGCTTATCTCTCAAGTATTCTCTTGTTTCCCATTATTAGGTTCATTTCAGCTTCATTTTATGTATTAGATTACTTCTATTGCCCCACTCTTTTCTTTTACTTGACATAATTTTCTTTTATTCTTTTCTGCATTTTCCTTTATGTGCATCATGAGATACCTGGTAGTTTTCTTGACCTTCTTGAGCACACTTCAGTTTAAGTAAAAAATGTTGCTTCTAATTACATTATATCCACTAACACTGCTCTCCTCATTTCATTCAGGATGGCTCCTAAGGAGTTTGCTTTCCTTGCCTGATTCATGAAATCCTGTCTTTAAAATTCCCCAGTCCTGTCAGTTTGAATACGACTTCACTTAACATCCAAAGTATTTTGAAGTTTTTTTTTTTTTGTTTTTGGTCCATTGTAGGGCTTGAGCTCAGAGCCTGGGTGCCATTCTAAGCCTCTTTGTGCTCAAGCTACTCTCTACTAGAGTCACAGCTCCACTTCTGGCTTTTGAGTGGTTAATTGGAGATAAAACTTTTACTACAACTTTTCTGCAAGGGCTTGCCTCAGATCCTAGCCTCCTGAGTGCGTTGGATTACAGCAGCTAGCTATCAGTGCACAGCTATTTTGAAGTATTTTTTAAAATCTTAAAATATCAGTGACTTAAACAGCACTTTTCATTTCATATAATTTAAATCTTTACTCAATGTCAGTAATATTTATTTATTGGAATGAAAAGTTAATATTGTAATTGGTAGCATACTTCTTAGAACATGACTTCATTAACATGCTTCTATTTTTTCTTAATTATCCTATTAGAGAGTTTATTCTCTTATGTTAGCTAATTAGATTATTTCTAGGCTTTAGTATTCTAGATTAATCCTCAGAAAACATTTTGTGGATTTAATAGGACCTTTTATTCATTAGAACCAGCACTCATGAGCCTAATTACCAAATGAAAAGGATGGATTTTTTGTTTTTGGTAAGTTTGGTACATGCCATATTGTATCACCCTGGCCCATAACATCTTGAAATACTGCTCTAAGTATTTGACCAGTATTAAGCCTTTATTCTCCTTTTTTTACAAAACAGAGCAACATAAAACCAGTGTGGCAGGGAGGATACTTGCTAGGATTAAAATATATTCAACCAGAATACTATTTCATATATAATCTTTTTCTTTAGTATCTGAAAGACAAAACATGTACAATACTCTTATATTTATATATTATCTTTTTTTTTTTTTTCGGTTGTGGGGCTTGAACTCTGGGCCTGGGCATTGTCCCTGAGCTCTTTCAGCTCAAAGCTACCACCCCACTTCTTGAGCCACAGTGCCACTTTCGGTTTTCTAGTGGTTAATTGGAGATAAGTATCTCACAGACTTTAGTTTGTGATCCCCAGATCAGCCTCCTGAGTAGTTAGGATTATAGGCGTGAGCCACCACACCCAGCATATTATCTTTTTAATTTTTTTTTAGATTTTTGGGGGCTTTTTTTCCCTTTATTCTTTCTGTAGGGCTCATGTTACATCTTTTAAGTATTTCATGTTGTAATTCCATTTTTTTACATGCTATAATGAAATACCTGGAGTTGGATGACTTTACTAAAAAGAAAAGAGAGAAACAATTTATTTTGGCTTTTGGTTCTGAAGGGCCTGCAGCTGGTGAAGGCCATCTTGTTGGCCGAGTCCAAGGGCAATTCAGAGAATCACCTGACAAGAGACAGGAATGCATTTGCATCTCTTCTAACTCTCTGTCTTACTCAGATCAGGAAGCTTCACCTTGATGATCTTGTTTTATTCTAATTACTTCCTAAAGACTCCATCTCTAAACCATAGTCATTAAAGTAGATTGTATTAAGCCTAATATCTCACATGAGGGATTAGATTTCAACCCTTGAACTTCTGGACATACTTAAACCAAGTCTAAATCATAGCACATGTTTACTTAAAATAATTCCTGCAATATGAACTATACTTGCTTTAGTGATATTTGTTATATTTTTAAGGCAACCCAGTGTTCAATAAATTAATTGTTAGAGAGTCTCTGGATTATTTAATATCTGAATTTACTTGCAAAATTCAAAAAATGGTTGAATGAATGACAACATAATAAAATTGAGTTCCTAGTTCTTTGCATTAAGAAAATTTGTTATTCCATAAAACCAGAAGTCTTTTAAGTCATGTAGTAGATAACTCATTGGAGTGATCAAAAAGTTTGTTTTCATTTCCTTGGCATATCAGCTTTTTTTCTTAGAAAACTCCCACTGTAGGTTAGATGAATACACTCTAGGCAGCACGTCTAGCTACTCAGACATCCCAAGGATCTTCTTTTTACCTCTTTTAGGAAACCTTTTCCAAAACTCCCTCCAGAAGATTCCCTTCATTTCTGTTGGCTGCAGCTAGCTTAATCTGGTTTTTGGAAAAGTGATGTAATGAGGCCACAACAACTGAGTTAGATCAATTAGGAATTGCCCTCTTGGGCTGGCTTGAGCCACTGCTGTGAAAACTGTACATCTAGGAAGGTAAAGTCTGGGAAGGTGACTCCTTGAGCAGTCAGGGTTTGTTAGAAAAGAGGAAGGGTAGAGGAGAAAGGAAATTAGACTAGCAAACAAGAGTCTATGCTACATTGAACTGTTTATTAAACTACCTTACAACAGTGAACTTTATTTGGTCATAAGAATGTTCAAGAGATTCAGTTGGTTGATTGATAGACTTGTTTAAATCTCCCTCCCTTCTTTTCTTTTTCTTTTTGCTTTTCCCTCCTTTTCTTCTTCCTTCCTCCTATTCCTCCTTCCCTTTTTGTTTCTTAGCTACTTGTGTCAGTTACTGAGAGAAGAGTATTTAAATCTCTAGCTATTCTCATGACTTTGTACATTTCTTCCTTCAATTTTTCTTCCTTTTGTTTTGTGTAATTTGAACTCTTACTAGAAATATGTGTGTGTGTTGTATTGACACATTATCTTGATGAATTGATGCCTTTCTAGTATGACCTTCCTTTAAGATTTAAATCTAACACTTCTTACTTTATTTCTGGTAAACTTTAACATCAGTGTTTCAGTACCTGCCTTTTCAGATATTAAATGTAGATTCTCAACTTTCATATGGCTGATGTTTTCTTGACAAATCATTTTCTCATCATTTTATACTTAATTCATCTATGTCTTTTGTTTTACACTGCATTTCTCTTAATCATTGTATAGTTAAGTTGTGCTTTTTTTTTAATTTGAAGAGACAAAGGTTTATTAGGATGTCAAAATTGGCAGGCAGTTAAGCAAAAAAAATAGTGTTACTATTGCTGCTGTGCTGATATTGGATTGAGGATAAGCTTTTATGGAATTAGTCGAGATTTTGTTGATTGTTTTATTTTCATGGGTCTTGCTGAGTAATTAATTATTCCTTTTCTCAGAGAATGATTTGAAGTAGGTCCATGTGGGAACACCTTGGCTTTACTTCTGCTTTCCATCTGGCCCATTTTATGGCATTGCTTGCTTCCATATTTTACCCAGCCCTAAGTATTTGCCTCCTTAGTGGAGCTGAGTTGGGAGGCAGTTTTCCTCCATATATCCCTGATAGAACAATAAACAAATCTTGGTTTTAGTGGGACAAATGTCTTATCTTCTTGCAAGTACTTTGAGTTGAGCAGGGTTTTAGAGTTCTCTGCCTATTTACTTATTGTTCTGGCAGAAGATTATGGGATGGAAGATTACGAAGACACGGTGGAGTCTAATTGAATACAAGAATAAAATGGTGAAATGGTCAGGAATCGTACTCCAGGAAACTGAGAGGTATTGGAGAGTCAGTAGGGGATGAAAGCCATGTAGCATCATCTCTAACTTAATGGCCATCTGCACTGAGACTCCTTCCATAGTACAAAAATAATCCTTTTTCAGCATAGAGATGATACTGTCTGGAGTTGGAACAACTAGTTCAACATGACTAAGCTATGTAGAACACATATATACTGTGTTTAGGGTGGGATGGAGTGAAGACAGTGGAAAAATGTGTAAGTAATGTGAGAAGCTTCCATTTGATTTTAACTATATCTTTTGTTTCTTCTCAAAGCATTCTCCAAATAGTATTAATCAATGCACATAACACTTGTTAGAAACTAGTAGGACAAGGGAAAATTCAAGAAGCTCGAGCCTAAGCAGTCAGATGATATAAGATTTATCTTCCATTTTTATTGTTCTCTAGAAACATTTGTATTGTAATAGGTTATCATTTGTGTGTGTGTGTGTGTGTGTGTGTGTGTGTGTGTGTGTGTGTGTGTGTAATGCATTGTATTAGTCATGGTGAGAATGTGGGGGAAGATATGAAATTGCATTTTCAGTGCTTCAGATTTAGTTAGGCTTTTAATGTCTTTTCTCTCAGGAATGCTTACAAATTAATATGGCCAATTATATTCTAGATCTAGATTATTTGTGTTAGGAATATTAACTCATGGAAAGGTGCCCTGTTCAGTGATTAATTAAAATAAAAATGAAACAAATTTTAGGAAATGGAGACAAGAGAGTTGGTTTTTTTTGTTTTACAATTTCTGATTCATTTGTTTATATGTCTTTAGAGGAATAAGTAGGGGGCACAGAAATGGAGGGACAAAAGATGAACAAATGAAGCAGTGATATTCAGTAGACACTGTGGTAAAAATGAATTATACAGCTTGTGGGTAGGAAAGGGAGGGAAATACTGAGAGAAATTGAAGGAAAGGGTGACATTGTCCACAATATTACCTGACTTATGAAATGGTAATCCCTTTTTACATCACTTTTTCTTTTTTCCAGTGCTGGGACTTGAACTCAGGGCCTCAGCACTGTCCTTGAACACATTTTGCTCTAGGCTAGTGCTCTGCCACTTAAGCCACAGCACCACTTCCAGGTTTTTCTGTGTATGTGGTACTGAGGAATTGAACCCAAGGCTTCATGCATGCTAGGCAAGTACTCTACCACTAGGCTGTGCTCTTGGCCCCATCTGCATCACCTTTATAATAACAGTTTAAAAGCAGAAAAGTGATTACTTAAAAGAAAATTGCAGATTAGATATCTGAGAGGGAATATTTTCTCAAACATATACATCTTTTCTATACCACTGCAAGAAAAACAAAATTTACACATTTTTAGTGAAAGTTACTAAAATCCTTACCAATGTGTGCTTGTTAATATTGGTTTTAACATGAAAAGAATATATCACTAGAGGAACAAGAGTGTGGTGTAGTGGTTAGAGTGCTTGTCTATCATGCACAAAAACCTGGGTTCGATTCCTTGGTACTACATATACAGAAAAGGCCAGAAGTGGTTCTGTGGCTCAAGTGGTAGGGCGCTAGCCTTGAGGAATGCCCAAGGACAATGCTCAGGCTCTGAGTTCAAGCCCCACAACTGTCAAATGGTGGACTAGCATGATGAAATAGCAAGAATAGTTTATTTTAGAACAACTCAAAAAATTTGAACTTATATTTTTTTATCCTATGTCTTTTCTACAGGTGTATCTACATCAGCAATCAAAATGGCATCAACAAGACTTCCTTCTCCCAAAAGCCTCGTTAGTGCCCCAACCCAGATTCTTGCACAGTTTCCTAAACAACATCAGCCATCTCCTAAGCAGCAGGTGCATCAAGTGCAGCAGCAAGCACAGCAGCAAGTGACCCCACCTCCCCCAGTATCTCAGCAGCAGCAGCAGCAGCTTCCGCAGTCATCTTTGCCCCCTGGTATCAAGCCTACCATCCAGATCAAACAAGAGTCAGGTAACTGAAAACTGTTTGCAAGATGTGCTAGTTCTAGAAATCACCAGGTTTCTGAATCTTCTAATCCATGAACATGATATGTATGTCTTAAATGTTTCAATTTTACTTGAGACTTTATTTTCTCATAGTGGATACAAATGGTATTGTGATGTTAATTTCTGCTTTCCACAGTTTGTTGACATATAAAACTTATAGCGAACTTGTATCCTTCAACTTTGATGAATTTGCTTACTGTGCCTAAGAAACTTTTTCATAGATTCCTTGAAGTTTTCTGTGTACATAGAGTAACTTTTCAAGTATTTATTGGTAAATGGAGACATTTTTCTTCTTTTGCAATTTCTCCTTTCCTTTCTTGTTCTGCTGTTTTTTTAACCTCTTAAAAAGAAAAAAAAAACTTATTCCACTAACTAGAACATCTAGTTCTGTGTTAGAAAAGGATAGAGTAGCCATCCTTACCTTGTTCTGAATTTTGAGAAAGCATTCAATCTTTTACTATTAAATGTCTTTTTTTTAATTGAAAGATTTTATTAACACTGATTTTTACATCATATTTTAAATGTCATGTACAACAAACAAGTATTCAAGAAGGGAATCTATATGCAATCACTGGCACATAAATTTTAGAACATAATTAAAATTAAGCTGAGAGTTTGTATGTCATAGATACATATTGATCTATATAATATATCTATACAGTATATATCCATTTTTTTTTCTATGTATGTGGTACCGAGGAATTGAACCTGGGTCTTTGTGCATGCTAGGCAAGCACTCTACCACTAGGCTAAACTCCTGGCCCCCACTTTTTTTTTTTCTTTTTAATTTTTTTTATTAAAGAATTTATTAACATTGATTTTTACATCATATTTCAAATGATGTGTTTAACAAACAAGTATTCAAGAAGGTAATCTCTGTATGCAATCACTGGCACTTAGATTTTAGAACATAATCAAAATTAAGCTGAGGGTTTGTATGTCAAATACATATTTTTTTTTTTTTTTTTAATAAGCACTTGATCAAGCTGAAGAAGTTCCATTCCTATTCTTCTTACACTTTTTAATTGTTAGTGGATTTTGTCAAATGCTCTTTCTCTGTACAACCAATGTGTTCATACTGTTTTTTTCTTACTTACACTACTGATATACTGGAACTTATTACTGATATATACTGAATTATACTATTATTATTATTATTTATTTATTTATTTATTTATTTTGCCAGTCCTGGGCTTGAGCTCAGGGCCTGAGCACTGTCCTTGGACTTTCTCAAGGCTAGAGCTCTACCACTGGAGCCTCAGCACCACTTCTGGCTTTTTGCTATGTATGTGGTACCAGGGAATCGAACCTGGGTCTTCATGCGTGCTAGGCAAGCACTTTAACCACTAGGCCAAACTCCCGGCCCCTATACTATGATTGTTATTATTATGATTATGATTATTATTATTTTGTTGAGTACGCCTTGTGTATCTGAAGTAAATCCATTTTGGTGATAGTGTATGATTCTTTTTTATTCATGACTGGGTTTAGTTTTATTCATAAGAGATAATTGATATGTAGTTTTGTTTTTGACTTTCTATTGTCTTTGGTTTTGGATCATGGTACTACTAGCTTCATAAAATGAGCTTTATTTTCTAGAAGAGATTATACCAATGATTTCCATCTTAGAGCTTCCAAGTAATGAACTCGGTTTTTCTTTTTTCCTTTTTGTAATGTTTCTAGGGCTAGAACTCAAGGCTTTGGGCTCTTTCTTGGCTTTTTCACTCACATCCAGCTTTCTACCACTTGAGCCACACCTTCATCTCCAGTATTTTTTCTGGCCAGTTGGAAATATAATTTCTTGGAATTTTATGTCTGTGTTGGCATCAAACCTTGAGCCTCAGATCTCAGCTTCCTAAGAATCTAGGTTTTTAGGTGTGAGCTACTGATGCCAATTTATGACGTAATATTTTATCTCATAAATTATTTTAGTGAAGATAGTAGTGAGGAAAAAGTATTATACTCTTTTTTTTATTCCTTGGTTGCCAGTTTTTATATTTAAGTATATAGTCAGCGTAGGAATATTCTTCTAACTGAAAGCTTTACATTTGGAAAGTCAATGTAAAAGTTATAGCATTGTAAATATTTATTTATTTATTTATTTATTTATTTATTTATTGCCAGTCCTGGGCTTGAGCTCAGGGCATGAGCCCTGTGCTTGGACTTTCTCAAGGCTAGAGCTTTACTACTTGAGCCTCAGCACCACTTCCGGCTTTTTTCTAGGTATGTGGTATGGAGGAATTGAACCCGGGTCTTCGTGCATGCTAGGCAGGCACTCTACCACTAGGCCAAACTCCCGGCCTGTAAATAATATTTTTATAAATATAAAAGGCATCACATTACTATCCTAACATTTTAATTTTCTCATTTTTTTTTCTTTGTTGGTTGTGGGGCTTGAACTTGGGGCTTGGGTATGTCTCTGAGCTCTTCAGCTCAAGGTTATTGCTCTACCACTTGTGCATTAGTGCCACTTCCAGTTTTCTAGTGGTTAACTGGTGAGAGGTAAGAGTCTCACAGACTTTAATGCCTGGGCTGGCTGGCTTTGAACCGTGATCCTCAGATCTCAGCCTCCTGAGTTGCTAGGATTATAGGCGTGAGCCAGCAGCTCCGGGCAATAGCTTTTGTTTTTGTCTTCCTCTTCTACAACACAGGAAGTATTTGTGTAGATCTTATTATTTACTTGCTTATAAAATTTAAGATCCAGTTGCTAACTTTGTTTTGAAACCTCATATATGACATCACTGTAGGTCAAGATTTGTTTTTCTGGAAGAACTTTTTTTTGTTTCTTTGTTTTTATTTTAGTTGTTCTTTACTTTATTGTCAGGGTAATGTATAGAGGGGTTACAGTTACATTCGCCAGGTAGTAGGTACATTACTTCTCATACATTGATACCCCTTCTCATGTTTTTGTCCTCATTTCCGTTCCCCTACCCCTCCCAATCATCTTGTTTTTCCCCCTTCCCTTTCCTATTTCAAATAAACATATATACAATATACCAGGTAACAAAGTCAGATACAGTAACAATATGAGATTAACCAAAGGGCAAAAAAGAGAAGAGAAATAAGATAGTACATTAAGAACAACAATCACACAAGATAAAGCTCTCTTTCTATATCCTAGAGATCCTTTCATTTAGTCTCATCCTATATGATCTTATGTACCTAGGTATTGAGCTACTATAATCCTCTGCTGGAGAGTTCTAGATGTGTACTAATTATGACAAATGAGGGAAACCATTGAGCCTGTGTTCCTTTGGGTCTGGCTTACTTCACTTAATATTTTTTCCAAGTCTTTCCATTTCCTTACAAATGGGGCAGTATTATTCTTTCTGTTGGCAGCACAGAATTTCATTGTATATAAGTACCACATCTTGTTGATCCACTCATTATACTAAGGGGCACATGGTTTGGTTCCATATCTTAGCTATGGTAAATAGTGCTGCAATGAACATCATTGTGCTAGTGGCATTAGTATGTTCTTGTTTCTGGACATTTGGGTAAATCCCATATGGGATTGCTGGGTCATATGGGAGCTCTATGTTTAGTCATTTGAGGAATTGCCATACTGCTTTCCATAGTGGTTGAATGAGTTTACACTCCCACTAACAGTTGAAGCACTTTTTTTTTACTGCAGTATTTTAGTTACATTACTGAAATGAAAGAAGTTAGACAAAAATAGAAATTAGAGGAATAAAAACTTAGGGTTTCATTGATAGGAAAAACATTTTTAGTAGGATTGAATAAATGTGTGTGACTGCTGCCCCCTTGGGTTGGTTTAAGAAATACATTAAAAATAATTTGTACTAAGATTCATTTTTTTTTCTTTCAAAGGTGTTAAAATCATCACACAGCAGGTTCAGCCAAGTAAAATTTTACCTAAACCAGTGACTGCAACTCTACCCACCAGTAGCAATTCACCTATTATGGTGGTTAGCAGTAATGGTGCAATTATGACAACTAAATTGGTAACCACTCCTACTGGTAAGTTCTCACATATCAGTATTTACTTATGTTCATTAAGCAGCTTCCCTATGGTAGCAATATGCTTGACATTGGGAATATAGAGATTAATAAGATAGCCCTTAGAAGAGACCTTTGTTGACCTCTGAAAATAACTCTCGTTATTTTTTTCTCTAAATCTTTTTTTCTTTTCCTTGGTAGAATGTACCATGATTTCTAGTTACTTAACAAGTTGTATATTTGTCTTATTACTTCATAAACTTCTTGAGTGTAAGGAAACATACTTATTCCATTTATCCCATATATATGTATAGTTGGCCCCTAAATATAGGCTCAGTAAGGATTTACTGAATGAATATAAACACTCCCAATTTGCAAGTATCTTACACCAATGAGGTGAAGAGGTTGTATTACTTTACAGTATAATGTTATGTTACAAGGAAGGGTAGGCAGTATTACCTACCTAGACTGTGGGAAGCACAGGATCCCATTGTACTCAGATGGGAGAGCAATGTGTGCTTGAGGAAATGACAATGTAGAACATTTTAAATAGCAACAGTGAAATGTCAGTATTATTTACCTGAGAGAATGTGAATAGCATAAAATGATACCCACCTTAAGTTTATAAGCTCCCATTGATTGACTCCTGTAAAGGTTTATACAAACGTTGCATTTCATTTCCTTTAGTTTGCCTAAGGTCACATAGCCAATAAGAAGCAGAAATGGCATTTGAACCCAATTTGTTTGCCTCTAAAACTTGATCTTCCTTACAGTAAAAGAAAGTGTAGTAAAATGTATATCACATGAAGCTTACTTTTCTTTTTTTTTTGAAGCTTACTTTTCAAAGGCATATTTTATTGGCATTAAACACATATACATGGCTGTGCAACCATCAGTAGCATCTAGTTCCAGAACTTTTTCTCTTTACACACTGGACTTCTGTACCCTTTAACGGTGTTCCATTTCCCACTTGCTTCCAGCTGTTGGCAGCCACTTTATTTTTGTGTTTAAATGCTGCTTTTCTAGCCAGGAGTATAGCCTAGTGATAGAGTCTCTTGTTCAATTCCTTGGTACCACATACTTAGAAGAGGCTGGAAGTAGTGCTGTGGTCCAAGTGGCAGAGTGCTAACCTTGGGCAAAAAGTATCCAAGGATAGTGGCAAGACCCTGAGTTCAAGCTCCAGGACTGGGAAAAATAAATAAATACTGCTTTTTTTACATTAAATGTGTCATACTTACCTCAAATTTCTTTTTATTTGTCTCAAGGATAATTGTATGCATGCATGTATGTATATGTATGATTTTTAATTTTAGGGAAGGGTATAAAAAGAATATTACATATTGAAACAAGATTTTCCTTTGTTGAAGTTTTTTTTTTGCGGGGGGTGGGGGGGAGTCAGTTGTGGGACTTAAACGCTGGGCCTGGAAATTGTCCCTGATAATTCAAGGCTACCAACTCTACCTCTTGAGCCATAGTGCTACTTCCAGTTTTCTAGTGGTTAGTTGGAGATAAAGTCTCACAGTGTTTTAGTGCCTGGGCTGGCTTTGAACCAATCCTCAGATCTCAGTCTCCTGAGTAGCTAGGATTGCAGGCGTGAACCACTGCACCCAACTTGATTTTTTTTTTTTGTCAGTCATGGATCTTGAACTTGGGGTTGTGGCCTGGATGCTGAGCTCTTGCTCAAGGCTAGCACTCTAACACGCTGAGCCACAGTACCACTTCTGGTTTTCTGGTGATTAATAGGAGATAAGAGTCTCACTTGAGGGTCTGGGAGTTTGGCCTAGTGGTAGAGTGCTTGCCTAGCATGCACAAAGACCCGGGTTCAATTCCTAGGTACCACATATATAGAAAAAAAGCCAGAAGTGGTGCCGAGGCTCAAGTGGTAGAGCTCTAGCCTTGAGAAAGTCCAAGGACAGTGCTCAGCTTTGAGCTCAAGCCCAGAACTGGCAAAAAAAAAAAAAAAAAAAAAAAAAGAGTCTCACTTGGATTGGCTTTGAATCTTGATTCTCAGATCACAAATTCTTGAGTAGCTAGGATTACACTAATGACTCACTAGTGTCCTGATGATTATTTTTTCAGTTGTAATTTAATCTTCAAATTTTGTATCCCTATGGCATATTTACCTTACAGTAGAGTTTGTTCCTTTTCCTCATTCGGGTATGATATTTATTTAGCCAGTTCTGGGGCTTGAACTCAGGGCCTGGCTACTGTCCCTGAGTTTCTTTTGCTCAAGGCTAGCACTCTACTACTTGAACCACAGCACTACTTGCAACTGTTTTCTGTTTATGTGACACTAAGGAATCGAACCAAGGGCTTCATGCATGCTAGTTTATATTAGTAAAAGGTGAACAGCTTGCTAAAAGCGTTTTGATTTCTAGGTGGAGGGATGTTGAAAATGACTATCACAGTTGCCTCTGAACTGAGTAATAATGAAAAAAATTCAGTTGAAAATAAAATGTCATCCTTTTTTTTTTTCTTTCCCCTCGTTTTCACCAAGGGTAATAAGTCTTAGTGTAGATATAGTCTTTCTAAGTTACTAGATTTGAAAGAAATTACAATATGCTCACTTGACTTATTTCTTAATTCTTGTTTGGGAAAGAAAAAAGTCTTGAGAAAGAGTGTAAAGTCTTTGAGAGACATAAAATACTCTTAACAGGTATGTTAAAGTTGAAGATCTGCTGGGTGCAGTGGCTCATTTCTGTAATCTTAGCTACTCAGGAGACTGAGATCTGAGGATCACAGTTCAAAGCCAGCCTAAGCACAAAAGTCCCTGAGACTCTTACCTTCAGTTAGCCACTAGGAAACCGGAAATGGCACTTTGGCTCAAGGGGTAGAATGGTAGCCTTGAGGTAAAGAGCTCAGGGACAGCACCCAGGCCCAGAGTTCAAGTCTCATGACCGACTTTAAAAAAAAAAAAGTTGAAGAGTTACATGAATAAAAAGTATTTTAGGCTACAGAGAAATATTTCTGGCAACTCTTAGCATTTCAACTTTAATATCTGGTAAAATGGTGGAATAAACTACTAAGACATGAAAACATATTTAGAAAGTTGCAGAGTATAAAATAGTAAAAGATACAGAATGTTAGAAAAATAATACTGTCTTATTTTCTGACTGCTGACATGAGATTTGGCACTGAGACAAAATAAAACACAGATACAGAGACCTTGAAATATTTAACACAAATATTTGAGATGTTCTGGCAGGAACGATGATTAAGTTTGTTTCTTTTGGCATCAAACTAATGGAAGAGGAGAACATCAAGTTAGTGCTATCATTTCTTGGGCTAATAATCTGATACAACATCACAAAATTTTATCTATAAAATTAATTCAAATTGACTTAACATTAGTTCTTATAAAATTGTGAATTAATCTCTTGACACCTTGAAATTCCATTTTTTGGATTAAAATGATACAAAGTATGTGGAAATATAGTTAAATTGTATAAATTATTCTCTTATAATTAATAACCAGTTTTTCTTTTGGCTTTCTCCTTTCTGTAGGCACACAGGCAACCTACACTCGACCAACAGTGAGCCCTTCCATAGGTCGGATGGCTGCAACCCCTGGAGCTGCAACCTATGTAAAAACTACCAGTGGTAGCATCATTACAGTAGTACCCAAATCATTAGCCACTTTGGGAGGCAAGATAATTAGCAGCAATATAGTTTCTGGTAGGTATCTGAAGTATGTTAGAAGTATAGGAGATATTCACTGAGAGGAAAATATATAATTCCACTACCATAGGATTCTGTTTGATCTGTTTTCCTGTTTTGAAATATAAAACTTTTGCTAAAACTTATGGTGCAAGGTGGTAATCCTAGCGACTCAAATCTGATGATCATAGTTTTAAGCCAGTTCAGGAAGAAAAAATATTTATCTCCAGTTAACTAACAGAAAAGCTGGAAGTGGAAGTGTGACAAGTGGTGGAGTAGACTTTCCTGCTCAAAGCAGAAAAGCAAGAGATAGCACCTGAGTTCAAGCTCCAGTACTAGCACAAAAAAGAAAAAAAAGAGGGGAAGCAGGATTGTAGCTTAGTGTTAGAGTGCTGGCCTAGCTTGCATGAAGCCCTGGGTTTGATTCCTTGGTACCATATACACAGAAAAAGAGGGATGCTGTGGCTCAAGTGGTAGAGCCTTGAGAAAGCCTAAGAACATTGCCCAGGCTCAAGCCCCAAGACTGGGGGGAAAAAAATCTAAAGTATTTTTTCAGTCATTAAATATAGTAATTAAGTATAGTTTTTAGTATAACTAGTAAATGTTCACATACAAAGCTTTTGATAGTTTTTTAAAAAATAATTTTGATCTTTAATTGCTTTAAATTACAGTGTAAAGATGCTGCTTAATATTCATTTAGAGTTTTCATTTACAAAAACTAATCTCTCATTTGTAGTCCCAGTCAGATTCCATAATAACTCACTTCACAAATGAAAACAGATTTGGGTTTAGAGAAATG